>NW_023250281.1:382171-411390 GCF_002007445.2 Ailuropoda melanoleuca
TTTGCATCGGAATCTGGGGATGTACTGTATGGTGATTAACACAATATAATAAAATAAAATTAAAAAAAAAGTGAGATGGCTGGATCATATGGCCTTTCTATANTATTGCATGGTGCACTGGGTGTTATACGCAACTAAAGAAGCATCAAACTTTGCATCGGAATCTGGGGATGTACTGTATGGTGATTAACACAATATAATAAAATAAAATTTAAAAAAAAGTGAGATGGCTGGATCATATGGCCTTTCTATAAAAAAAAAAAATCCTCAACAAATTTGGCTTAAAGGAATATGCCAGGTGAGCTTAATCTACTCATATTTTTTAAATAAAATTTCCATAACAACTTACCATAGTATGTCTTTTTAAAATTAATTATTTTTTTTATTTTTGTGTGCATATATATATATATATTTTTTTTTTTCTTTTAGAAAGAGAGAGAAAGACAGTTAAAGAGAGAGAACAAGAGTGGAAGCAGGAATGGTGGAGGGAGAGAGAAAATCTTAAGCAAGCTCCACACCCAGTGTGGAGCCAGCACGAGGCCTTTGATCATGACCCTGAGATCATGACCTGACCCGAATCAAGAGTTGAACACATAACTGACTAACCACCCAGGTGCCCCAGCATACATCAATTTTTTTATTGTTTCTTTAATTTATCCTATTTTTAATTTGTTTCAAAAATTTGCTTATTGACACTCCCATAATATCTTGGTTTTAGGATTTCCTTTATTTATTTTTTTCTTCTTATACTACCAAAGTCATATTATTGTTAATTCATTTCCTTTAAGTGAAACAATGTTTAACATTCATCAAATTTAAAATTGGCCTTTTCTCTGTATCTTCACTCAACCAATTTATTTTAATTATGTACAATGAGACAAAGTCTGGCATCAATTTATATACATAAAAATGTACTTTAAAACATTTTGGACTGATTAATAATGAAACCACAGTAATGTGTATTCATTCCAAAAACATCATCAATGAACAATTAGTTCAAAAAATGGTTCCAGAAAAAGAAAACGTTTAAAAGGTTAATGTTCTACTTGCTCTGTTACCCTTGGGTATTTACACATTTTTCATTCATATAAATTCCTCTTCACAAAGTATTTATTAACAATAAAATTTAAAGATTATATTAGTAAAAGTTTTGATTCTGTAGAGTTGACCACATTAGATATCTGAGTGAACTGGAAAGTATCTCAAATATGTAGAGCAAGTAATGTTTTTTGAAAGCAAAAATCAGTTACAAAATTGAAATTTTAACTTATTTCCAATTCAATACACTTAATAATTAAGAAGATATATTAGTGATTAAAATATTTTTTACAAAAATATTAATGATAGATATACAGATAGAATATAAAAAATTATAATCACTGCCTTTTTATCATTTCAGTAATGAAACAGAGATGTAGCGGTTTAAAAACCTGTATTAGAGGGTCGCCTGGGTGGCACAGCTGTTAAGCATCTGCTTCGGCTCAGGGCGTGATCCCGGCGTTACGGGATCGAGTCCCACATCATGCTCCTCCGCTATGAGCCTGCTTCTTCCTCTCCCACTCCCCCTGCTTGTGTTCCCTCTCTCGCTGGCTGTCTCTATCTCTGTCAAATAAATAATTTTTTAAAAAATCTAAAAAAAATAATAAAAACCTGTATTAGAGAAGATGATTTTTAATCACGCTAATTATTAAAAGTATCAATTTTCATGTGGATGTTATAGACTTACATGGACATTATAAGAAAAATGAAAGCCAACCACATTTATCGAAAATGTTGCTTATTTTTGCTAGAAATAAAATGGTGACCATCTTAATATATCTTAGAACAGTAGTCTTAGGTATTAATACATGCTGCTTCCTTTGCTTCCTTGACAAAATTAAGATTTTCCACCCAGCATGCAGAGGGAGAACTGGACCATGGTGACAAAGATCACTCTTACATGGATACCAACCACCAGAGCCCTTGGGGGCCTCCTGTTCTTGATTTTTTTTTATTGGCCTATTTGGTGACAGTCCTTGGAACCACCCTCATCATTACCCTGATTCTCCTGGATTACAGGCTGCATTCACCCATGTATTTCTTCCTCAGCAATCTCTCTTTCAGTGAAGTATTAACTACCACCTGTGCTGTTCTCAAGATGCTGGCAGGCTTCCTGTTAGAGAGAAAGACCATTTCATTTGCAGATGCTTCACCCAGTCCTATTTCTACTTCCTCTCCGGATGTACTGAGTTCATCATTTTTGCAGTCATGTCCTATGATCGCTATGTGGCCATTTGCAGTCCCCTTCAGTACCCTGTGATTATGACCAGCTCACTCTGTGTGCGTCTTGTTATCCTCTCATGGGTGGGTGGCTTTCTCCTCATTCTCCCATCCACTGTCTTGAAGGCTGGGCTTCCATACTGTGGTCCCAATGTGATTGATCACTTTTTCTATAACAGTGCCCCACTCCTCCACTTGGCCTGTGCTGACATCCGTGTCATTGAACTCTTGGACTTCCTCAGCTCCCTTGTCCTGCTCCTCAGCTCCCTCTCCCTCACCGTGGTCTCCTATGTTTACATCATCTCCACCATTCTGAAGATACCCTCAGGACAAGGTCAACACAAAGCCTTTGCTACCTGTGCCTCCCACTTCACTGTGGTCTCCATGGGCTATGGGATCTCCATTTTTGTCTATGCCCGGCCCTCCCAGAAGAGCAGCTTGCATCTTAACAAGATCCTCTTTATCATCTCTACTGTCATCACACCACTCCTGAACCCCTTCATCTTCAGTCTACGAAATGAAACCATGAAAGATGCCCTGAAGGACAGCTTGGCCAAGGGCCAGAACTTCCTCAAGCAGATGAAGTCCAAGTAATAGTATCTTTGAATCATCCCAAACTTGAGTGTTTTTAGTTTTGCCAAGAATGAGTTCTGAAATTTATTCTATAAGTGGATAAAAAATATATTTATGTGTGTTTATCATTTATAAACATAATAAGATAGTTAAACTGGGTTTATATACATCTTGTATTTCAAGATGATTGAATACATAAGAAAAAAAAGTATTTCGGTATTGGGAGTAGTGACACTTAATGTACTATATATAGTAGTCCATATGGTGGTGGCAGTACTTTTGGTTAAAAACTTGGTGTAATTAAAGTAATAGTGTTGTAATGAAGAACTATATGTGCGCATATTACTTGATTAATTTCATATTCTCCAATTTCAGAAGACTTTTCAGGTCTGTGTTCTTTTTTTTTTTTTTAAGATTTTATTTATTTATTTATTTGACAGAGAGAGAGAGAGAGAGTCAGCGAGAGAGGGAACACAAGCAGGGGGAGTGGGAGAGGAAGAAGCAGGCTCCCAGCTGAGGAGCCTGATGTGGGGCTCGATCCCAGAACGCTGGGATCACGCCCTGAGCCAAAGGCAGACGCTTAAGGACTGAGCCACCCAGGCGCCCCCAGGTCTGTGTTCTTGTATGCAAGACACACTTGCACTCACAAGATTATAAATAATTAAGGAGTTAATTCTGAGGTTTTTAAAATTATTTTATTTATTTATTTGAGAGAGAGAAAGAGAGAAAGATAATATATGAGTAAGGGTAGGGGCAGAGGGAAGGAGAGAAATTCAAGCAAATTTCATGTGAGCATAGGGCCTCACCCAAGCCTCAATCTCAGGACTTGATCTCATGACCCTGAGATCATGATCTGGGCTGAAACTCAGAGTCATTGGCTCAACTGTCTGAGCCACCCAGGTACCCCTAAATTCTGAGGTTTTTAAATGTCAACTATTACCTAGTGTTAACCAACATTCCACAAATTTTTATTTCTTTTTCTTTATGTTTATTATCCTCTTTTCCATACATTTACCTTTTATCGTTTGCATGTTTATGTCTGTTCAAACATTTTCTTCTATATGAAGACCTTATTTTCTTCCATGCAGAAGGATCTCCCTCCCCTGTGAAACTGACATATATTTATCCTTAAAAATTCACTATCTCAGGGCACCTGGGTGGCTCAGTTGGTTAAGTGACTGTCTTCAACTCAGGTCATGATCCTGGAGTCCCAAGATTGAGTTCTGCATCAGGCTCCCTGCTCAGCAGGGTGTCTGCTTCTCCCTCTGACCCTTCCCCCAAATGCTCTCTCTCTCTCAAAAATATTTTTAAAAAATTTAAAAAAAGAAATTCACTATCTCAGAGATGTAAGAGATAAGTTAAATAGACCTCATCAATCTCCTGTCCCTTTTAAATTTGATTGTACTTTAGTAATTTGTTTATCTTTATCTTTCCCCAAAAATAATATTTATGTCAGACAAAACATTTTCTTTCTTACAAAATACTTACCATCAGAACGAGATAAGAATCCAAAAGAAAAACAACTGGTGCCTGGAATTTCTTGCTATTCTTCAGCTCTTTCTTTTTTATTTTCATAAAAAAAAATGAAAAACAAAAAACAAAAAGCAAAAACAAAAAACTTCAGAATCCTGGCAGCCTATTTCACATGTAGGCAACAGGGTTAGATTCAGTTTCTGAATTTTATATTAGCATTGATCAATGAAGAGAGGTTGACTTCCTTCAAATTTGAAATATCCCAGTGATACAATTTGACTGCATGGCTTTAGCCATGTGACCTTTGTAGGATCCATCACATGTGGTCAGCATTTTCATCTCACAAGAATCGTTTTCAGAGGAATTGATTTCCAAAAGGAAAAGAGTTTTACTCACATCACATAAAATAGAAGAACACTAAAAAATACCTCTCAGTTGCCTTTTTCTATCTTTCCTTACATACAGTTAAATTTTATGCTGATTTGTATAATGATATTATTACATAAACCACCATCTATTTTGTCTAATGCTTGCACAATAGATTTGGCAAACATTTAATGTATTGCCAAATTTGGACTTCTTTTGAAAATACCATAGCAATCTATGTTTAGATTGTCACAGAGTTATATTGTTACTTAGTTTACATGAAGGCATTTGGAAAACAATAAATTATAGCTACTATTTTTTTAATGAAGTGTCATATGTGATTATTCTAGTAAAGGACAGTTGCAAAGCAGGACTTTCCCATAAGTTTCCGGTCTTGTTGTCAACTATCAGTGAGGTAATACAAAACCAGTTCACTCCAAATGAGGACCACTGGATGATGACCTTGCTTAGTGCAGAAGCGTTGATATATCCTTCCCATCCACAATCTTAATTCAGATGTCTGATGTAAATATTTAAAAAACTCATAATATATATTGAGGAGGAAATACTTCATCCTATTTAGTTAATGGAAAATGAAACACCATAGTGTGTTAATTCTTCCACAGTGTGGACCATTACCTGTGGTACAAGAAAAATAGGATCAAACATCAAAGAGAAAGTCTCATAACCATTTGATGACCAGTTTCCTGAAGGAAAAGTACTTATTTAGTCAATCAATCTTCATGTCTCCAATTTTAACTTCTTTGGAAATGCCCTTTCCTGTTCTAACTTTTGTCAATATTTTATAGAATACAGCAAATATATTGGTTTGTTATAGCCTAAAAAGATAATTTCCTGTTGGGGTTTCAACTGGACCTGGACATCTAGCACCTAATAATTTGGCCCCTTACCCAGGAATAATGTTCCCTGCTCCTATCTTTCGTCAAAACCAAACTTAGCTAGAATTCTAGTTCATGTTCTGTTTGATGATATGTGATGGGGATTGACAATCTAGTTTGCTAATATACAACATGAGATAGATTGTTGAATTATTATTCTCTTTGTATCTGGATCCTGAAATTTTGTTTCCTGTCACCAGACCCAAGGTTGTACAAATACCTAAGTTTCAGCTTCTGGTACTAGGGCTTGACCCCTGGTAAAAAGGTGGCATAGAGAGGTAGGGATGTTCTCTGTTGGAATGAGGTTTCTTTATTCTCATGTCAGAGGGTTGATACATGCTTTCCAATGGGGATTCCTTGATTTAGACATTTAGATTATGCACAGCAATAGGTATGGGGAAGAGGCAAATACAATTCTCCTAGATTTGTTTTTAATTTTCAGCATCTCACTATTGCACATTATCTGTAACCGTCCACTAGTAATTTAGGTGTTGGCTATGAGCAATGATCTAAACCTAGCTTTAAGAAGAAAAGTCTTTATTGGTAGACTGCATCTTAGACATCCGTCTTTTTTCTCTTAGGTGTGATACCACTTTAAATAAGTGAAACATTTCTTTTTCCTCTCTCTGACCGAAGGGCACAGGATTTATTTAAAACCCTCTGATACACTAAAAAATTTCCTATGAAATTTCTTAAAAGCTTCATGCTCAAAAAAAAAAATGTATGAGCAACAAGGAGATATATATATATATATATATATAATCACTTAACCAAGTGCCGGATACCTACATTACATGCTGCCAACTGCCCAGTCTGGAATAAAATAAATCCTCACTGTCTTATAGTATACCACAAGTTTTATACTATGCCATAATGATATAATAGTATATCATTATATTCCTGGTTCTGTACATGGATTTTTAAATCTGAATTCTGGATTAGCTTGGCTGCAAGTTACAAAAACCGAATCCTATGGAAGTCTTGGGGGGGGATTGGCTGGTATAGGAAATCCCTTGAGAGTTTCACCAAACAACAAATGCAGTCCTCATGTTGACCAGCCTTTAAAAGCTGTTAGGCCTTTCATTCCGATCTCTTATATTTGCTTCTTTCTGTTTGTTGACTCCTTTACTTCTGACATAAACATTTTTTACATCCACAAGGGGACTTCACATTAACCCATTTCATCAGGTACTGAACCTAAATTCTAGCTTGCAAAGTCAGGGAAGGTATCTGACCTGCCTGGCTAGGGTGAGTTGACCCTCCTGCATAAGACACTCGTATGTACGGTAGAGATATCATATCATCATGCTTTTTTATTGCATTAAAATACATATAGCATAATATTTATCTATAAACCATTTTTATGTGTATAGTTTAGTGGTTTTAAGAACATTCATTTTTAGAATTATTTCTTTTAGAATCATTTAACTAATATAAGGAAGTAAACTCCTAGTAAGATAAATGCATAGAATTTTTCCTACATGGAGCAATTTGGAAAATGAAAGAAAAGCTAACTGCTGTTAGCAGTTATTCTGGGATAATATTTATATAAGCTGAACTAGTGTAATGGTGCTGGAAGCAAGGTTTACAGCTTTAGAACAATACGAGGCATAATTCTTACTCTCAATCTGTTTATAGAAAAAAATAACATAATACACATTGTCAGGTATAAAAACATATTTATTCCATTGTTATTTTCTTCTAGTTAAGAGGAATTATGTAGCCTTAGTGTTGTCTTCATGCTAGTTAATTAAATTTCAGGACTGAATACTGGAAATTCTGTCTTCATGATTAACAAAAGTGGGCACGTTTGTTTTCTTTTCCAGTTAACTATTATTCTTCTTTTGTCTGTGATGATTGTTCTGTTTGTTCATCCTTCCTTCCCAAGCATGTTCTCCTATGTCTCATTCTATTCCTTAGTGGAGGGCTGCTTTAGATTACATCACACAAGCTACTTCCCTTTTTGTCTCCCTATTTGGTTTGACAAGTGGCAGGCAATAGTAGGAGAAATGAGATGAAAGAAGTAAAGTTAATGTACTTATTCCCCTTGTTCTCTTTGTGCATGGCTCATTTGGCATTTCTATCTAATCACTCAATGTTCAAGGAGAAAAGATGGTGGAACTGGCAGATTCATGCCCTTCTCTTAAATGAAAGCCTTTCTGTTTCTTCAATAGGCTTATGAAGAGTAGCTGTCAGGCAATGATACAATGATAAAGAGTCATGCATGGACTCAACAATAGCTTATCTTGCTACCAAAACTTGCATACTTAAAGAGCCAACGACAAAACTGATGAGTCACTGAAATGGCATAATCCCTTGGGTATACCAGCCATCCACAGAGAGGTCCATAATGTGTCCTCATAAGGCAGTATGCAATTATCATTATCTACATGCTCACTGGAATACCATCTCTTTCATTGTGGCATCACACACATTACCTTTGACACAGGAATTAACTTTGTCTTGTTAAAAGCACTGGCTCATATCCGGGGAATTGACTAGTATTACCAAATCATCTGAGAGCATCTAACGTGATAAAATGGTGGAATGCCTAACCAATGTCTCAAGAACATGTGTTCATGATCTACAGAATGGTATAGATACTTTAGAAACCAATACGTGATTGTACTTCCCCCAACATTGCTCTGATTGATCCATGTACAGAGAATAAGATTCTGTTCTAATCCGGAGGCTGGATGCTGATAGCCAAGGGAAAACAAGTTGTGCTACATAAGGTAGGCAAGGAATACTAATTTTGGAAGCAGGATATTTGCTGCATAACCACTACCACTTAGTGTTTCAATTAAATATATATATATTATTGACAAGCTCCGATAACAAACAAAAGTACCAATTATTTGGAATCTGTGAAAATTAAAAGGTGTTATACCTGAATAGGTAGAAACTCAGGTCCTCCCTGTGGGTGACAGGAACAAGGAATTGGTAACAAAAGCTGATTCTCTACTAAAAGGTAAAAACCTATTTCAGAAGTAGAACTGTAACAGCTTTGTTGTCGTTTTTTTTGTTTTTGTTTTTACTACATTTTCATCAAAGATCGTACATTATTGGTGGCCAAGGTTACAAATAAGGCTTTCAAAACACATCTGATTCATCTGACGAGACATTACTAATGATAGGGTTGAACATTAGGGTTTCCTTATATTTGACAATGAGAGACAACAAAAACATGGTAATAGATGCTGACAGGCAGAACTGGTGAACCTAAGGAAGCAAAAATCAGGAAGATTTATGTTAATTGGCAGAGCAACAGTGATGACACATATTACTGTAGATCTCTGTCCATGTATTAGTCATAAGCCCATAATTTCCCATTGCCCTTAACATGGTGAGAAAAGTTGGCTTTGACACAAGTGGAATTTCTTTTGTAAAGATTATAACCAGAAGTTGGAAAGTTTACTTTTTTCAGAACTAATTATATTATTCTTACTAATAATGAGATGAAAAAATACACAAGATAATTAAATATTCTATATTTTTTACGTCTATAACAATTTATGTTATTTCAATATCAAGAATTCTCATGAAAACAATAATATAATTTCTGATTTTTAATATCATAGAGAAATATTTTCAGTCACTAGTGTTTTTTTTTTCTTCTACTTGTGACATTGGGTATCACTGTGCTTTTCTGAACCAATAGTTCTTTTTAAGACATGGAAGGTAATGTTTGATCAGTGAAATAAAGTGTTGTGTAATATATATAACAAATTTGCAGAGGTAAATGAAATTCTCAGTGTCAAATTAAAAGTTGCTGTTGAATTTTTCAAACATTGGTAACACAGGCTATAATTTGGAAATGCATTATTTTCTTATTGTTTTATTAATATATGAATTTATTCACACCGTTGTGTGGCATTTATTCCTTTTACAATGTTATGCAAATTTCACTATTACCAATTTCCAAAATTTTTCATCATCCCAAAAGAAAGTCTACATGCATTAAATGAAAATTCTGTTTCCTTACTTATTTATCCTCTGGTAACCACCAATTTATTTTATTTTTCTATGAATTTGACTATTCTAGATACTTCATATAAGTGGAATCATGTCTATTTGACCTTTTATGTTTGGCTGATTTTACTCAGCACAATGTTTTAAGGTAGATACACACTGTGGCATGTTTTAAACTCCATTCTTTTTTATGAATGAGTAACACTTTATTGTTTTTATATTCTGCATTTTGTTTATCCATTTATCTGTTGATGCACAATTAGGTTGTTTTCAGCTTTTTTAAAAGATTTTATTTATTTGTCAGAGAGAGAGAGTGACAGATAGCATGTGAGAGCACAAGCAGGGGGAATGGTAGGCAGCGGGAGAAGCAGGCTGATGCGGGACTCGATCCCTGGGTCTTTTCCCAGGACCCCGGGATCATGACCTGAGCGGAAGGCAGGTGCTTAACTGACTGTGCCACCTCAGTGTCCGGGGTGTTTTCAGCTTTTGACTACTGTGACTAATCTTGTTATGAACAATGGCATACAAGTACTTATTTGAGTTCTTGCTCATATTTCCTTTTGGTACAAAACTAGAAGTGGTTCTGGTACTGGATCATCTGGTAATTCTATATTTAGCTTTTTTGGTACTGGATCATCTGGTAATTCTATATTTAGCTTTTTTAGGATCATCTGAGCTATTTTTATGCACCACTTTACAAAATTACATTTTATCCTATTTTATACTGTTTTTCTGCACCATTTTACATCCCACGAGAAATGCAAAAGCTATAACTTTTTAACTTAAATTTTTGGTAGTTCACATACAGTGCATTATTTGTTTCTGGAGAATTTAGTGATTCATCATTTACAAACAACACCCAGTGCTCATTCTAACAAGTGCCCTCCTTAACACGTGTCACCCATCCTGCCTCTCTCCAACCCATCTCCTTCTATGAACCCCCAGTTTGTTCTTTATAGTTGAGTCTATCATGATTTGTTTCTCTTTCTTTTTACCCCTTCCAAAAGTTTGCCCATTTTGTTTCTTAAATTCCACTTATGAATGAGATCATATGGTATTTGTCTTTTTCTGACTGACTTATTTCACTTAGCATAATACACTCTAGCTCCATCCACATCATTGCAAATGGCAAGATTTCAATTTTTTGATGGCTGAGTAAAATTCCATTGTGTATATATACCCCTCTTCGTTATCCATTCATCAATTGCTAGACATTTGTGCTCTCTCCATAGTTTGGCTATTGTTGATAATGTTGCTATACATATCAGGGTACATGTATCCCTTTGAATCTGTATTTTTTATCCTTTGGGTATCTACCTAAGAGTGCAATTGCTGTATTGTAGGGTTGTTCTATTTTCTTAACATTTTGAGTAACATCCATACTGTTCTCCATAGTGCTTGCACCAGTTTACATTCTCACCAACAGTGCAAAATAGTTCTCCTTTCTCTGAACCCTCACCACACCTGTTGCTTCTTGTGTTGTTAATTTTAGCCATTCTGACAAGTGTGAGCCCGTATTCCATCATGGTTTTTATTTGTATTTTCCTGACGATAGATGATGTTGAGCATCTTTTCATGTATCTGTAAGCCATCAAGATGTCTTATTTGGAAAAGTGTCTATTCGAGTTTTTTGCCCATTTCTTAACTGGGTTATTTGTTTTTTGGGTGTTGAGTTTGATATGTTTTCTGTAGATTTTGGATAGTAATCCTTTATCAGATATGTCATTTGCAAACATCTCCCATTCCTTAAGCTGAATTTTAGTTTTGTTGGTTGTTTCCTTCACTGTGAAGAAAATTTTCCATGTCTTTGCCAAACCTTTTACTTTCCATTTTTATTATGGTCATGGAGTGCTGGAGCGCTATCTCATTGTGGAGTGCTATCTCATTGTGGTTTTCATTAACATTTTCCTAATGACTAACAGTATTGGGCATATTTTTATATTTTTATGCAATTTTTGATTACTTTCTTCATTGGAGAAATGCCTATTCATGTTCTGTGCCTATTATTAAATTAGGTTGTGGGTGTTCTTTATATATATTCTTAATGTTACACCATTATCAGATATATTACTTAAAATATTTTCTCCCAATCTATCAAGTGATCTTTATACAGTCTTGACAGCATCTTTTAATGTATATTTTTAACTAAATTCCTGTTTGTGTATTTTTTCTTATTTTAAAATCACATATTTACCCCATATGATTCCACAAATATCTGTTATTCCCATTTAAGACAATTTGTCATTGGCATTGCACTTGATGTGAGAAAGAATCTATTTAACCTTATACTTTTCATATAAACCATTTTTGTTTTCTCCTTCTTATTCTTTAAAGAGGCAAATTCCAATAGTTGAAACGGGACATGGGAATTCCAGCAACATTACCTGAGCCATTCCTTGTTGGATTTTCTAAGTATCCCTGGCTGAGATCCTTCCCTGTTTCTTCTGTTCTCTGGCCTCATTGGCTAGTATTTTTAGAGACAGAGTCCTCATCACTTTAGTAGTCTTTCATTACTCTTTCTGGGAATTTCTTCATCTGTGATCTGACTTTTTCAACATAATTTTTAGTACTCTTATGGTCCCCAGAGTGCATTTTATATTTCTCACAAAGAGGAAACTCATATCTTACAACTGCTGCCTCACCCAGACCTACATCACCTTATTCCTAGAGTCAACTGAGTGCTTTCTTCTTGCAGTGATGACTCTGGGTCACTATGTGGCTATTTGTTACCCACTGAGGTATCTGCTTATCATGAAGTGGTCTGTGTTCATGACAGTGGCTCTGGGGGCCTGGACCATCAGCTTTTTTTTTTTTCTTCAGTGATGCCTCTTTACCTCACAATCCTTCCACTCTGTGTCCTTCATCCCCACCCCCTTTTCTTACTAGATTTTATGTGAACTGCCCATCCCCTTTCACATGTTCTGTTCCTTCCTGATACCTGCAGACAATGATGCTAGGAGAGATTTGAAATAATTGGAATAATTCTAACTAAACATTCTAAGGCAATGGTATGAAGGGGCAACAGCTCTGTATGGACTTAGATGGTTTGAGTTGATGTATTAACCCAAAATATATAAACATTTGGACCTCATTTTATTTGTGCTGAAACAAAAGACTGCTTAGTTACAAATTCTTTCTATTGTTTTAGGGAAGCTTTCTCTCATATCTTACTGTCAGATTGTAGCACTGATCGAATGAATCTAGAACAAACATGTATTCAATAAACTATTGTGTTTTGTTTCTGTTATTGTTCAAAATTTAAAGGATATTTGCTAAATTTATTTTTAATTTTTAAAAGATGGTATGTATTGATTTATTTTAGATAAAGATATCACATGGAAGGAGAGGGAGAGAGAGAGAAACAATCTCAAGCAGACTCTAGGCCAAGTGCAATGTCCGATATGGGGCTGAATCTCACAACCCTGAGATCATGACCTCAGTCAACACCAAGAGTCAGATGCTGAACCAACAGAGTCACCCAGGTGCCCCTGTAGAATTAATTTTAAATAGTGTCACTTATTTTAGAACAAATAGCCATATTACATAAAAACTTATTTTTTCCAGAGAAGCCTTACAAATATTCCTCCTTCATATCCCATCTATGATGTTTATTTAACTCTAAGTGAAAATTTACTTAGTTCAGTGTGCCTGGGTAGCTCAGTAGTTTAAGTAGCTGATTCCTAGAATCAGCTACTTACTTAAACTGATTCCTAGAATCAGTTTAAGTAGCTGATTCCTAGAATCAAGAATCTCAGATTCCTAGAATCAAGTCCCCTGTAGTGCTCCCTGCTGAGCACAGAGTCCACTTCTACCACTGCCCCTCCTCTTGCTTGTGCTCTCTCTATCTCAAATAAATAAATAAATAACATATTTTTAAAAAATTCACTGAGATAATAAACTTTATCTATTTTTTAGTGATTCACATTATTCATTACTGTCCCAGGCTAATATAAGAAATTAAATGAATTAAAAATGTATTTAATTTATTGAATGATACACCCTGTTGAGAAACCGTTGGTGAAATAGTCTGATTAAAGTTAACACTTAGGGGCGCCTGGGTGGCTCAGTCGTTAGGCGTCTGCCTTCGGCTCAGGGCATGATCCCGGCATTCTGGGATCGAGCCCCACATCAGGCTCTTCCGCTGGGAGCCTGCTTCTTCCTCTCCCCCTCCCCCTGTTTGTGTTCCCTCTCTCGCTGGCTGTCTCTTTCTATCAAATAAGTAAATAAAATCTTTAAAAATAATAATAAACTAAAGTTAACACTTAATTAGAAAAATACCTGATTAATTTACTTTAACTATTGCTACACATTTTTTATTCCTATGCCAAAAATAGATTTGGATTTGTTGATAATATGTGGGTATAGGTATATCATATAGGTATTTTAAGCCATCATGTCTGTTATTAGAAACCATAGGAAAGAATATAAATGGCCAAAGAATTGCATTTATGTGGAGATGTTATGGAGTGGTCAGTTATCCCAAAGAGTAATTATGATAAACTTTCTGCTGAAATAAGCACAGCATAGGCTTCCCAGACATTTTAGTAAGATCACAGTAGGGAAAAAAAGTTTCTTCATTTTGTCTCAAAACAAGTCTCAAATCCACAAAGAAAGCTACATTTTTAGAAGTTGAAGCATGAATCTGAGTCATTAAACACCATTTTGAGATAAGGTGACTAAATGAATATTTTATAGGATCAGTAAGTTCTTCCTTTGTAGGTTACAATGAGTGAAGTGTTGTGGGGTGTGTGTGTGTGTGTGTGTGTGTGTGTGTTTTAGATATATGGGCTTACCTCTATTGTGGGTGTTAGTCAATCACAATTTTTTTATTAGCAAATTTAAAGTACATATTATATTATAGTTGACTATAATCACTATGCTATGCATTAGCTCTCCAGAACTTATTCTTCTCCTAGTTACAAGTTTATACACCTTAATAGCATCTTTCTCAATTCCCCTATTCCCCAGCCTCTGGTAGCCACCATTCTATTCTGTGTTTTTACATGTTCGGCGTTTTAGTTTCCACATGTAAGTGATATCATCCAGTATTTATCTTATTCTAACTTATCTCACCATGTTGTCTCAAATGTTAGAACTTCATTCTTTCTCATAGCTGTTGATATATAATACCTCTATCTCTATCATCTCTGTGTCTATCTATCCTTAATCCATCCATCCATTGATGGACTCTTAGGTTGTTTCTATATCATGACTATTGTAAATAATGCTGCTGTAATACATGGAAGAGCAGAATTCATCTTGGTATGCTGTTTTCATTTCCTTTGAATGTATACAGAGAAGTGGAATTACTAGATCATATGGTGGTTTCATTTTTAATATATCAAGCAGCCTCCATACTGTATTCTGTTGAAGTTAAACCAATTTGCATTCCCACCAACATTATATAAGGAATCCCTTTTTCCACCTCTCCTCCAATAGTTGTTATTGCTTGTCTTCTTGATGATAGCCAATCCCACACATATGAGGTGATATCTCATTGCCGTTTTGATTTGCATTTCTCTGATGGATAGTGACGTGGAGCTTCTTTTCACATGTCCACCACAGGATGTATGAAGTACAAATTTAATACAGGGCTATGTACTTGGAGGTAGTGTGCTTTTTTCCCCCTATTTTTTTCCTGTTTAATTATTTCACCTTAAATTTTAAGTAACATTTTGAGTTCAGGAAGTAACAATGTTTACTGACAGAAAAAAAAAATACTTCCTTTCTCTCTTCCTAAACATCTGTTAAATTTCCTTCAGCTTGATCTGAAATTGTCATTCTTACACCAATTTACTTTGTCTTTATGAAGTCATTACTCTTTATTGATAATTACTTAGTGAAAATTACAAATTTAAATAAAATCTTCTCTAAATTCCTCAACATGAATCTAATGTAAATGGCCTGTAATAAGCAGATGGGCCCTGTGAGGACCACATTTCAAATATCTCCTTTTAATCTTTTTGTGTGGCATCTCAAAATATGGGGAAAATTAGCTATGATGACACATATTGGGTTTAAATTACCTAATAATTCATTATTTACATAAAAATTTTAATTAAACATTAATACTAATGAAACGTCAGTAAAAAAATGAAGTAAGAGGTAAAAGGAATTTTGTTGGCTATGCTATCAACTTTATATTTCAGTTTCCAACAATAAAAAAGACAGCAATTACATTTCTTATATTTAACCTATTTTCCTCTACCAACCTCTTTTTTTTATTATCAATATTTACAAAACTAAGACTATTCAGTCTTGAACCCTTACATTTACTCAAATTTCTAGTGAGAAGAAAAAACGTAAAGGGAATAAATAAAATATACTTACATTTCATGTAGTAAGTCTTATAACAAACTGTCTCATAGTAATTTGTGTATTTTGGTCCAGTCCACAATAATGTAGTTAGTCGAGTGCATATTAAATTGAATATTTTCAGAATAGAGGGACAAGAAGATGGAGGCAGTATAGGAAGAGGCTAGGGTCACCTTGTCACAAAAACAGAACTAGATAACTATCAAATCATCCTAAATACCCCAGGATCAATGAAGAGTGACAACAAACTCCACAACTAAAGTGAGGGAAGAGACCACATCAAAGAAGGTAGGAAGTGTGAAGATGTGGTTGTAGTAGAGAATCAAATTGCATGCTGTGTGGGGGAGATGAGTTGTGATCACAGAAAAGGGTGAGATAGGAACACACTGGTGAATGCACCTTGAGAACATTTCCCTCAGGACACTGGCTGGGAAAAAAAGAGGGACTGATTTCCCAGAGTTCCTGCACCAGCAAGGCTTGGAGTCTTAGAGGAACTAGGCTGCTGAGATAGAGCCTGGCAGGCACTATGCTGCTCCTAGAGAGAAGGCAAGCAAACTACCTGGGGGCACACAACAAGGAAACAGATCTGAAGAGCACCTGGGGCACACAATGAGGAAATTATTTGCTCTTTGCAGAGTTTTTCCCTGAGAGGCCATTTCATGCAGACATCTTTCCAGGAACAAAGGGACTGACCTGCACCATTTCCCTCCTCAACCCCTCATCATAAACACAGAGCCACCTGCAGGAATCAGCACAGTACTGACAATGGCTGCCTAGCTTGCATACACAAAGCCCCACTCATCCATTCTCTGGTGGAACAGCCCTTCACATTTACACTTGCCTCAGTTCCATGAGGGTAGGCCCCTGACCCAGAGGGGCAGCACAAATCTCTGCTCATAGCAACACTGTGCATGAGAGAGTTCCCCAGGGCTCAAGATCATGTGGAGGTTATGTCAGGTCTTATTTCACAAGCAGCCCAGAGCACACCTAGTTAAAACCCACCATGTTCAAGCCAGGGATAAAACACTGCTCATAATGGGCAAGGGGAGAGCCTCCGCAGATGACTGCCCTACAGGATAGAGCAGCCAAAATGCAAAAACAGAACACATGCCTGATGGAGAATGTAAAGCAACAAGCATAAGGATATTCGCTGGCTTCAAAAGAATAGAGCACATCAGTAACACCCTTACCACAGAGATAAAAGAGATTTAAAAAAGCATGAATTAGAGACAAAGAGTATAATAAACAAGATTGTAAACAGAGTTAATGCAATTAACCCCAGGCTGGAAGAAGCAGAGAAATCAATTAGTAACCTAAAAGGTAAAGAAATAGAAATTAATACAAATGAACAAAAGAGGAAATATGCAACTCGAGAATAGATTTAGTGAACTCAGTGACACTGTCACACACACACACATACACACACAAAATCATATGATAGGAGTGCCAGAAGAACAGAGAGAAAATGAGCATAAATTTTATTTGAAGAAATAGTAGCAGAAAACATTCCTAGCAGGAAACAGACATCTATTTCCAGGAAGCACAGGGAACTCCTATTATAATCAACAAAAGAAGGCCAACACCAAGACATATTGTACTTAAATCTGCAAAATATAGAGATAAATAAAAAACCCTAAAAACAGTGAAACAAAGAAGTCCCTAACTTACAAGAGAAGAGCCATAAGGTTAGCTGCAGATTTCTCTATAGAAACTTGGCAAGCCAGAAGAAAGTGGCATGATATATTCAAAGTGATTACTGGGCAAAATCTGTAGCCAAGAATACTCTGTCCAGCAAGATTATCCTTCAGAATTGAAAGAGAGATAAAGAGTTTCCCAGACAAACAAAAACTAAAGGAGTTTGTGACCACTAAACCAGCACTGGAAGAAATATTAATGGGGATTCTTTGAGTGCAAAGGAAAGACCAAGAGTGACAAAGACAAGAAAGGATCAGAGAAAATCTCCAGAAGCACTAAATACAGATCTATCAATAAATACTTTGAACGTAAATAGACTAAATGCTCCAATCAAAAGGCATATGGTGTTAGAATGGAAAAGATTTTAAAAAATGAACCATCTATATGCTGCCTACAAAGAGAATCATTTTCTACATAAAGATACTTACAGACTGAAAGTGAGGGGATGAAGAGATTATTATGCCAATTGATTTCAAAAGAAATCCTGAGTAGCAATACTTATATCACACAAACTCAACATTAAAGCAAAGACCGTAGCAAGAGACTCAGAAAGTATCATATCATAATAAAGAGAACAATCCAACAAGAAGATCTAACAATTGTAAATATTTATGTATCCAACATAGAAACACCAAATTTTATAAAACAATTAGTAATAGACATGAAGGAACTCATTGTCAATAATACAATAATACCAGGAGACCTTAACAGCTCACATAAATCAATGGACAGATAATCTAAAGATAATGTCTACAAGGAAACAATGACTTGGAATGACACACTAAACTGGATGGGCTTAAGAGATATATTCAGAACATTTCATCTTAAAGTAGCAGAGTACACATTCTTTTCAAGTGCTCATGGGACATTCTCCAAAATAGATCAGATATTAGGTGACAAATCAGAACTCAAGTAATACAAAAGGATTCAGATCATACCATGCATATTTTCTGACCACAATTCTATGAAACTTGAAGTCAAACAAATTAGAAAGACCACAAATAAATGGAGGTTAAACAATATGCTACTAAACAATGAATGGATCAACCAGGAAATCAAAGAAGAAATTTAAAAACACATGGAAATAAATAAAAATGAAAACACAATGGTCCAAAATCATTGAAATGCAGTAAAAGGGGACCTAACAAGAAACTGCATAACAATACAGGACTAACTTAAGAAGCAAGTAAAAACCCAAATAAACAAAACATTACACCCAAAAGAACAAGAAGAAGAACAACACATGAAGCCTAAAGCCACAGGAATGGAGGGATTAATAAGTTTAGAACAGAAATAAATGATATATCATTTAGCACCTATAGGTGCTAAATAACATGAGAAAAAAATCAATGAAACCAGAGGTGGTTCTTTGAAAAATAAAATAAAATCTGAATTAAGAGAGGAGAAAAAAGAACCAACACCTCAGAAATGCAAGCAATTATAATAAAATATTATGGGAAACTAACTGCTAACAAACTGGACAACCTGGAAAAGATGGATAAATTCTTAGAAACATATAAACTCCCAAAACTAAAATAGGAAGGAGTAGAAAACATGAAAAGACTGATAACCAGTAAGGAAATTTAATATGTAATCAAACGTCTCCCAACAAACAGAAGTCCAGGGCCAGATGGCTTCAAAGTAAATTTTATCAACCATTAAAGAAGAGTTAATAACTATGTTTCTCACCTATTCCAAAAAAATAGAAAAGGAAGGAAAACTTCCAAATTCATTCTATGTGGCCAGCATTGCCCTGACACAAACATCAGATAAAGATTTAAAAAAAAGAAACAAACAAACAAACGAACAAAGAAACAAACAAACAAAAAGGAACTAAAGGCCAATATCTATGAACAATATGGATGCCAAAATGTTCAGTAAAATGCTGGAAAACATGTATCACATTGATTGATCTGCAAATATTGAACCACCTCTTCAGTCCAGGAATAAATCCCACTTGATCATGGTGAATAGGTTTTTTTAAGATTTATTTTTTTTTTTAGTTTAGAGAGAAAGAATGAGAGAGCATGAGTGTTGGAGGGGCGGTGGGAAATGTAGAGAGAATCTCATACAGACCCCCCACCAAATCCGGAGCCTGATCTGGGCTCAATCCCAGGATCCTGAGATCACGACCTGACCTGAAATCAATAGCTGATGTTTAACCTACTGAACTACCAAGGTGCCCCAGTGAATAATTCTTTTAATATATGGTTGGATTCAGTTTGCCAGTGTCTTGTTGAGAATTTCTGCACACATGTTCATCAGGGATGTTGGCTTGTGATTCTCCTTTTTTGCTGGGTCTTTGGTTTTGAATCAAGGTAGTGCTGACCTCATAGAATGCATTTTAATTTTCCATTTTTACTTTTTGGAACAGTTTGAGAACAGGTATTAACTCTTCTTTAAATGTCTTTAAATGTTCTGTTCTCTCTGCAGTGATGGAGAGTGTCTTAAACCAAACAAATGGTTTTGTTTGTTGGGAGAGTTTGGATAACTGATTCAATTTCTTTGCTAGCTGTGTGTCTGTTCAAATTTTCTATTTCTCTGTATGTAAGTTTTGGTAATTATATGTTTCTAGGAATTTGTCCATTTCTTCCAGAATGCCTGGTTTGTTAGCATATTGTTTTTCATAATCTTCTCTTATGATTGTATTTCTATGCTGTTGTTTGTGATCTCTCCTCTTTCATTCTTGATTTTATTTACTTTGGCCATTTCTCTTTTCTTTTTATAAGTCTCTCTAGGGGTTTATCAATCTTATTAATTCTTTCTAAGAAGCAGCTCTTAGTTCCATTGATCTGTTCTACTGGTTTTATTCTTTGCTTGTTTTTGTGTCTATATCCTTTATCTCTTCTCAAATCTTTATTATTACACTTCTTCTGTAGGGTTTAGGTTTTATTTGCTGTTCCTCTTCCAACTCTTTTCGGTGTAAGGTTAGGTTGTATATTTGAGATTTGCTTCTCTTTTTTAAGATTTTGTTTATTTATTTGACAGAGAGAGATTGAGAGAGAGAGAACACAAGCAGGGGGAGCAGAAGGCAGAGGGAGAGGGAGAAGCAGGCTCCCCACCAAGAAAGGAGCCTGATGCAGGGCTTGATCCCAGGATCCTGGAATCATGACCTGAGTGAAAGGAAACACTTAACCAACTGAGCCACACATCTGGTTAAACCATTCATTCTTTAGTAGGGTGATTTAAACCTCCATGTATATGTGATCCTTCTTTTTTTCTTCTTGCAGTCGACTTCAAGTTTCACAGCATTGTGGTTTGAAAATATACATAGTATGGGGGCGCTGGGTGGCACAGTGGTTAAGCGTCTGCCTTTGGCTCAGGGTGTGATCCCAGCGTTATGGGATCGAGCCCCTCATCAGGCTCCTCTGCTATGAGCCTGCTTCTTCCTCTCCCACTCCCCCTGCTTGTGTTCCCTCTCTCACTGTCTGCCTCTATCCCTGTCGAATAAATAAATAAAATATTTAAAAAAAGAAAATATACATAGTATGATCTGAATCTTTTTATATTACTTGAGTTCTAATTTGTGACCTAATATCCAACCTATTTTGGTAAATGCCCCATGTGCACTCGAAAAGAATGCATTCTGCTACTTTAGGGTGAAATGTTCTGAATTTATCTGTTAAGTCCATCTGGTCCAGTGTCTCACTTCAAGCCATTGTTTCCTTGTTGATTTTCTGCTTGGAAGATCTGTCCATTGCTGTAAGTGGGGTGTTAAAGTCTCCTACTATTATTGAATTACTATCAATGAGTTTCTTAAGTTTGTTATTGATTGTTTTATATACTTGGGTGCTCCCAAGTTGGGGGAGAAACATTTACAATTGTTAGATTTTCTTATTGTATAGATCCCTTAATTATGATATAATGCTCTTCTTCATCTCTTGTCCCAGTCTTTGTTTTAAAATCTAATTTGTCTTATACAAGAATGGCATATCTGGCTTTCTTTTGGCGTCCATTACCATGCTAGATTGTTCTCCATTGACTCACTTTCAATCTGCACATGCCTTTAGGTTTCAAATGAGTCTCTTGTAGGAAGCATATAGATGTATCTTGTTTTTTTCTTCATTTTAATGCCCTGTGTCTTTTGATGTAGAATTTATTCCATTTATTTAGAGGTTGATTATTGATAGATATACATTTAGTGCCATTGTGTTACCTCTAAAGTTGGTGCTTCTGGTGATGTTCTCTGCTTCCTCCAATTTTTGTTAGTTTTGGTCTTTTTCCCCCCCTCAAAATTTCCTCTTTAATATTTCTTGCAGGGCTGATTTAGTGGTCATGAACTCCTTATTTTTTGTCTGTCTTGGAAAGTCTTTATCTGTCCTTCTATACCGAATGGCAGCCTTGCTGGAGAAAGTATTCTTCGCTGTATATTTTTTACCATTCAGCACTTTGAATATACCATTCCACTCTTTTCTGGCCTGCCAAATTTCTGTTGCATACCTACTGTGAGCCTGATTTGTCTTCCCTTGTGGGTTAAGGACTTTTTTTTCCCCTTCTTGCTTTGATAATTCTTTCCTTGACTGTGTATTCTGTAAATTTGACTATGATATATTTCAGTGATGGTCAGCTTTTGTGTTTAATGGGAGTTATCAGTGCTTATTGGATTCTGATTTCTTTTTCCTTCTCCAGTTTAGGGAAGTTTTCCACAGATGGACTTTCAGATCCTTTTTTTTTCCTTCTCTTCTTCTGGGACTCATATGGGTGTGAATATTATTATGCTTTCAGGAGTATGCTGAGTTCCACAATTCTACATTCATGATCCAATGCCTTTCTTTCCCTCTTTCTTTCTGAGTTTCATTATTTTCCATATTGTTATCTTCTATATCACTGATTTATTCCTCTGCCATGTCCATCCTTGCTGTCCTTGCATCCAGTCAGGCTTCATCTCATTTATAGCATTTTTAATTTCAGCCTGGGTATTTTTTAGTTCTGTTCTCTCTGCAGTGATGGATTCTCTAGTGGCTTGTATATTTTTTCTCAACCCCAGCTCGTATCCTTATGATTATTGTTTTACATTCTGGTTCAGACATCTTCCTTGTCTCTATACTGATTAAACACCTGGCTTCTTCCTGTTCTTTCTTTTGGGATGAACTCCTCCATCTTGTCATTTTGTGTCAGTCACATTTTTGTGTGTGATTTTTAGGGAAGCCTGTTGTATTATTGCATCTGATGGTAATGGCTATATTAGGAAGAAATTAAGGAGAAGAAGAAGAAGAAGAAGAAGAAGAAGAAGAAGAAGAAGAAGAAGAGAGGGGGAGGGAGAGGGAGAAGGAGAAGAGGAAGGAAATGAAGAAGTGGAAGGAGAAGTTATTAGATCTTAGGTGTGTTTGGTCTACTTATTAAAAGAAGCTAGATTCAAAAAAATAAAAATAAAAGGAAGCTAGATCCTCTTCCCCCTACAGCTAAAGTTTTTCAGCACACTGTGATCATTTGACTTGGTGTATGCAAGGGTCTTGTGCTGGTCTTCTTGGGGAGGGGTCTGCTTGGCTGGTTCCCAAGTGGACTGACCCTAGTAAAAATGTACCCCAAGGCACAAGGGGCAAGGGCTTGGGTAAGCAGCTCTAGCCTCCACTGAGTGGTGCTGTTTGGTTCACTGAGGTCAGTCAATGCTGATGGGAAGGGCAAAATGGCATCCCTGGTTTTCTCATCCTGGAAGCAGGAAGCTCATGCCTGCCACTTTCAAGAAGCCCTCACTAAGAACAAACAATCAGCCCCACTTCTACCCCTGATTTCCACAGAATTCCTGCCTTAATACTGTTTTCATCCAAGTTGTTGGCCTCCAGGTGGAACAGTAATCCTATGTTTTATCTCAGGCATGTGACTGGGTTTCAGAACTCAAAATTTTAAAGATCCCAATCGTGTGGACCCACCCAGATCCTCTGGGGTATGATCTCACTGTGCTGTGGCTGGCACAGGTTTGTCTGGAAATCCATCATGTGACTGTGCAATGGTTCAGAGTTTGTGGAATAGTGTAGCAAAAACCTAGCACCAAGGTTTGTTGCCCTCAGCTGGCATCTCTGTTCCTATGGCAGTTAAAAAGGCAGCATGTTGGTATCCACGAGATCTTTTGTCCCCAGAAAGGTCAAGCCACCTCTCCCAAATGCACTCCATGCAGGGGAACTGTTTCTCCCTGTGTGACAATGGGATCATCAGACAATGCTGTATTCTCCCAGGTCTGGTCTCCTTCCCCACTGGAACACCACCAAGCCCACCAGGCACAAACCTGGAAGTGGCTAGACATTCAAAGCTTTAGACTTTGTACTCTACTGCTTACAAAATTTGAGGTGGTCAGGCCCTCTTCTTTACCCCATCAATGACTTGGGGAAATGTGCTTCCTGTGCAATTCCCTGCACTTGAGTTCTCTCTCTCTCTCTCTCTGTCTCTCTGTCTCTCTCCTTCTCTCTCTGTCTCTCTCTCTCTTTCTGTGATCAAGTCTCTCTTCCTTCTGCATTACCAGCAATTCTTTTCTTCCCTTGATCAATTCTTCAAAGTTCCTACCTTCCACAACCTAGTTGCTTTTCTACTGCTAGTTGTGCAGTTTTGTTGTCTCAGTCCCCAGATCAATGTATTCTAAATTATTTGATATTTATCTAGCTGTGTTCAAGGGATACAGCAAGCTGAGGGGCCCCTACTCCTCCACCATTTTAACTCCACCCTCCTCAACGGTAAAGTAGCTTTAAAAGTAGCTTTTTACCCTATATGCCCATAGGGAGTTTGATAAGGTGGGGAGAGCCATGTTTTTACTCTCTCTGTGTTTGTGAAACTTTTTAATGAATCTATTCCTCTGGGACTCCAATATATACAGAAAACTTTACTTTCCCAGGAGAAGTTTTAAGACTAAAAGGATGATGTATTTCAAATATAATTAATTATTTTCCATGTAAACTTGGCTAAAATTTTTAAGCATTTTTTGTAATCCGTATATAAGCTGTCCTATGATACCAGGAGCATGTGTATTCCATTGTTTACATTTACTTCTTTTCAAAGGATGATTGGTTTAAGTTCAAGCATAATTTTACCATGTCTGTCTAAAAGCATGAAATATTTATTCAACAAACAGAATGTCATTACCTGACCTGAGGCCTCATGAGGGTTGGCGAATATTGATGAGTACATTGTTCATTGAAAAATGAGCTCAGGAGAGCAGCAAGATCCTTCGGACACTCAAAATAAGTTTGTGTGTTTGTGTGTATATGTGAGGATGGGCTCTCAAGTTTATGAGTCCATTTTATTATCTTTTCTTTTTTTTCCCAGAGAAAATGCATTTTTTTCATTTCTCTCATCTTCCCTTATTTATCTGTGGTAGTCCTGTTTGTGTATACTGGATCATACACCATTTTATTTCCACGTTTTTCAACTTTTATGTCCAATTATTGCTAAATGTACATTGTATTCTTTTTCTCCCAGGAATTATTTCCATGATCTAAAAATAATCTCTTTCAATACTGTTAGGTTTGCAAAAATAATTTCTTCTCCCATGAATGCCTCTCCACTCCTTTCTCCTTTAGGTGAGATGAAATAGATATTTTAAAACTAATATGCTGTCCATTATTTTTTATCTCTGAATGCAAAAATAATTAACTTTCAACCTTCTAGGGTCCTCTGCTGATTATAAATATGCATATATGTACACTCTGCACTTAGTCTACATTGCATGTATAGTTATGCCTGTCTCAAACTCTTAGTGAACTTATTCAGAATAAATACTTCATTTACTTTGGAAATTTTAACTCTTACTACAGTGGCATATGGTAAGTGGTTGAAAGAATATCATGAGTGCTTGAATGAATAAATAAATGAATATGGGGAATTAACGTTATTGGGTGTTACTCGTGAACAGTAGAAAAATGTGTAAGAACCATTACTTTTTCTTAAAGAGGATTATACATGAAAATGTACACTATAGATTAAAGCCTACTGAAGGCCTTACCCAAAAGAAATACAGAATTTACATGCTAACAAGTTATTGAAGGGCAAATAAAAAAATGGATTCGTATAAATTATCCTAAAAATTATTTTTATGAACAGACATTATAATGTTAAAATTTATTCTCTATGAACAATATCTGAGAAGACAAATTACATAATGTACAGGAACAGTTGAGAAATTAGGCACAGGCAAAAGCACTGTGAGAAAATATTGTACTTAATAGCTTCTTTTGAGGCAGAAGAGAATAGTTGTGTCTTTCTCTATCTTCATCCATTCCCATCATGAAAACCAAAACAATTCTAATTTTTAGATGCTGTATTTGGAAGTTGTGAATTATGAAAATTCTCCCAGTTTAGGGCTCCATAGGAGCAAATGTGTCTTCTTTCCATATTTTCCTCATCTTCAAGGAGTAACTTAATAAAATCCTTTTTGAAAGGGAGTTTGCTACTGCACGACTGCCCACCAATCCATCCCGTTGTCATAGTTGTGATCTTAGAACCCCATCATGTGATCATTAGGCTGGACTGTCACACAGGTTTCAGGTTTTTTTGTGCTCTACTTTGATCTGTTCAAACAGACTGTTATGAATTTAAGGGAAGGAACCATACCTAACATTCATTAATGTTATTCTCAATGACTAGCATGATCAATAATTACTACAAAGATTGCTATTATGAATTCCCACACAATCCCCACATAAATTTTACACAATCAGAAAGTAATGAATCTCTTCAAATATTTTGAAAAAGCAACAAAGATTTATGAAATATAACATTGAAGAAATAAAGAAAACTTATTCATAACTTGAAAATACAAATCCATATTTATGACAATTATAATCAACATTTTATATGTATGCAACTTAAATTTAACAGTAATAATTGCATATAATTTTATTATCTGTTTTTTCCTGATGATCCTACATTGTAAACTGCACCCTATTTGTCTATTCCACATTTTTAAATATATTTATTTGTCTATATGTATCTATCAGAGTAGGTATTAAAGATGTATTTTATCTGTCACAATTGACCAACATATTTACCATGCAAAGAAAAAAAATAATATAAGCATAAAAAAGACTCTTCTAAAGAACAATGGGGCACTAGATACTGAAGGGAATAAAATGGCTTTTTGAGAGAATAATGTTGGGGTAAAACAGTATTACGGCAGTTTAAGAGCATGATGACAACTAGGAGAATTTTAACATGTCAAGATATGAGGAAGAATAAATTTAGGATGAAGAAAAGAGAATAATAAGGCAGAAATGGTGAAAATGTGTTGTGAGCACCAAATAGCTAATAATGTAGTTTGGTGTGATGTAGAAAAAAATGATAAAACCCTGATTAAAATATTAATTCATTGCCATTTAGCAAAATAAAAAAACCTTTCAATGAATACACTATTTGAAATGAAAAATTCTGTCAAATTATTTTGCCTCGTACTGAGGTCAGTAATAGTCATAAAATTTATTTGTGTATCATTATCTTTTTATAAAGTACATTACACTTATATGTAGGCTAACATAACCTGATTTGTCAGACTCAGAATTTCATGGGTCCTGCCAGTTTTCCCAGCAAAATATTAATATTGCATTCTTCCATCATCAACAATGTCCCATGTTAGATGATTAATTATATGTTTACCCCTCAAATAAGACAATATGTGACATATTTGGTAATTAATTTCTTAAACAATTTGCCCTGCCTTCCTTCCTTCCTTTTTTTTAAAAATTTTATTTATTCATTTGAGTGAGAGAGAGAGAGAGAGAAAGCATGGGGGAGAGGCAGAGGGAGAAGCAGACTCCCTGTTGACTCAGGAGCCTGATATGGGGCTTGATCCCAGGACTCCAGGATCATGACCCAAGTGGAAGGCAGACACTTAACCATCTGAGCCACCCAAGACACCTTCCTTCCCTTCTTTTGCTGATGTTCAGCAACAGGAAGCAAGAATTAAAGAGCAAGATAGCAGAGTCAGAGACACCAGGCTTTATTACCCACATAGAAAAAAAATTAGCTAATAAAAATAAATACAAATAAAATAACCAAGTAAAAATAGCCTTTGGAGGACTTAAAAGTCCAAAAACTCTACAGCAACATAGTGGACCAAATGAAGAATAAACACATGGAAAGGACAACTGGAACACATCTGGAGATGTCTGGAAAAGGCTAGAAAGATGAAGGAAGAGGGGACCAGTATCAGTCATGCAGCAGGGGCAGTTGTCAACCCCAGTGGCTGCCTCTGCAGTAGACCCTAACAGCCTTTGCTCCTGTGACCTCCACAGCCCCACAATAGTTAAAGACTCTCCATGACTTTCACAGCAGTGAACCACACTGTGTTTGTCATCAGTCCATAGTTGCTTGCTTTGCAGAGGACATCAGCAGGTCTCACATCTGAGGTAACCAGCAGTCATTGCTGGGAGATACATCTCTGCTCCATCACCTCAGAAGGAACCGCTGTTGTGCCACCCTGGGAAAAGCTGTGAATGCCCATAACCCTGAGTATTCCATGAACCCCAGAGTCACAGCTCAAAGATTCATGCTTGAGTGCCAAGCCCTGGTTCTTTGACACCTCCCCACATACCCATCCTTCAGATTTCAGCTCCACAGTTGTACTTTAAATGCCCATGTTTCAGGCAGCACTACCAATGCTATTGCAAGTTAGCCAAGGGCCCAGGCTCCGGAGCTGTTGTCACTCTGTGAGTACCCATGTTCCAGTCCCCAGCTCTATGGCTGCTCCATGGGCATCCACACAAAAGACACCAGTGCAGCCACCAATGAGAAAGATCTCAAATAAACACATAAACTTATGACTCAAGGAACTAAAAAATGAGCAATTTAAAGCCAAAGTTATCACAAGGGAAGAAATAACCAAAATTGATTGATAAACTCGTTAAATGGAGACTAAAAACACAATAGAAAAAAAAAACAAAGTTAGCAAACTTTAGCTAGACTAAAAAAAAAGAGAGAGAATATGTAAATAAATGATATCAGATATGAAAGAGAAGATGTTACAACTGTACTGATATAAAAAATATTATAAAAGGCTGTTATGGACAATTATATGTCAGCAAATTGGATAACCTATAAAAATAAGAGAAACTCCTAGAACATCAATATTGTAGGGGAGAATAATTAAATGAGGCATGTGACATTATGGAGTCAGAAAACTGACCTGAAATCTCAATGCCACTTTCTTTATTAGGTGTACCTTTCACAGTGTTAGGATTAATTTACTAATATGCAGACATATTCAATAAAATAGTATAATCTCCTAACACTAGTCATGAAAAGGATACAGTGCTGTCAGAGAAAAATAACCTGATATATTTTCAATACTTTTGACATACAGTTACATGTATTTTTAGGTAATATGACATTAGGAATAAAGAGTGTAAATGCAAATTCTCTTTACTGACATTTTAACGGAGTATCATTTGATTTTGGGAAACTCTCCATCTCTCTAAAAGTCTCTTCAAGGCTCCAGTCACCTCCTTATTTCTCAGGATATAGATTAGTGGGTTCAAAGCAGGATTGATGACAGCATAGAATAAGGAGATTTGTTTATCACCCTCAGCTGAATATAGAGATTTGGGCCTCATGTACATGAACATTCCTGTCCCATAATATATGGTCACCACAGTCAGGTGAGAGCTACAGACAGAGCATGCCTTTTTCTTGCCCTCTGCTGAGTGCATCCTCATCACAGCAACCAGTATGTGAAGGTAAGAGAGAGTA
>NW_023250281.1:411490-498017 GCF_002007445.2 Ailuropoda melanoleuca
AGACCCCGGAGAAGAGGAAGAAGAGGGGGATCTCAGCCTGGGGATGATTTGAAAATCCAATAAGGACCAACACAGTGATGGTGCTCGAATTTTCCTGAGCCATTTTGGCTTCCAGTGATAAGCTAATGATATAAGCAGGAGAAAAAAATGTTCCTTATGGACATAGAATCATTATCAAATATCAAAGAAACTCTATTTCTTTAACATTAAAATTTTATTGAGGAGATTATATTCAGTAACTTCCCAACCAAATTTTCCTTTAAAAAAATATTCCCTTTAACTGAAATTTGAAAAACATAATCACAAGTACTAGAATAAAACAAATTTCCATTTGATTGTTATATCAGAGTAAAGCAAATTCTAATTTTAATTCCAGAATAGCCATAAACACATACAAATGTACATAGCAACATATTTGTTCAATTTGCAATATCAATAAGTGGCAGACATGGATGTAGAACTAAGATAAATCTGATGATCTTATTATAATCTACATATTTGCACTGTTCATGTTTCCATTTAGAAGTGAGAAGCTCGTTTGAATGCATACATTTGTTCATTTATAGGGATATGGTGTGTAGCTTTGAAATTTAGAGAAAAATGTAGGTATATATTAGTTTAGACTTATTTATGATCCACTCTCCAAAACCAAGTCACAGATATAGACATGAGGAATAAGCTCTTCCATTTATCTTAATCTTCACCACTTTACATTTTTGAAGCACTGAATATCAGGCAGGAATAAAAACTTTCTGTGTCAGATAATGGGCTCTCCAGTCTCTTCCAAAAAATGTGTAAAAAATATATTCTTTTTTCTTTAACAATTTCATTCTTCCCTCTTCTCAGAGTTGTATAAATATGGACCAGGTTCTACACCAGCACACACCCAATGCCCACTGTGTTTTCATGTATTCCCCTTGGTTCCTCCAAATTGTGTCTTTTGAATGTGGAAATTTATAACCTGATAATTATTCTTGGTATAATAAGATAAATTCGTTCTTGGGAAGCCATTTCATCTTAGCATCTAATAAGGACAGTACGAATGGCATAGTAGCATATCTAATAGTGTATTTTCTATTTTGGACACTGTTATAAATGTTTTATTGGAATTATTTTATCTGAATTATGCAATGACCTTCTGGGATGGGTTTTGGGTTCATAGCTTAGATTAACACAGAGAATCACAGTAAAATAAGTACATCATCACTATTGAGTCTTCTGTCATATCACTCTTAGCGCTCATAGGCACTCATTCAAAAAATACAAGAGATGACATTTCTAGAAATGGCAATATCATATAGCTTTCATCCCTTCCTCAGGATTATGAAAATGCTGTGCAAAAAGCCCAGTTAAAAATAAGCATAATATCAAGCTACAATATTTTTCCAAGATCATTATATAATAAAAGTGTTTTTCAATTTAAACAAAAATTATGTCATCACACCCTTACAAAAGGAAGAAAAATCAGGAAAACTTGTCCGAAATCTAGGAAGAAAATTACCATTTGGAGATTGGAGTCTGTCCTGACATCTAGTTAAAGACATTTCATAAAGATAATAACTTGAGCCTTCAAGGAGAATTAATTTAAAAATCCACTAAGATCTATTTCTTAATTAGTCCAATTCACCTATATTTTATGATTCAGGATTGTCTTAATATCCTGACTTCACCTTTCTCTCCACAAACTTCATTGAAGAGAGGAATGTGCCCTGGCTCTCGCTGGAGTCAATGCGACTGGGCTCCATTTTCTTTGCCTCACATTCGAACCACTTTTGCTGGCTGCTTCCTTCTCTGAGGTGCAGTGGGGGTTGAGGTAAGATGGTGTAGAAATAAGTGCAACTCCTTGTGTATTATATAGAGTTCAGAGCATTTAACACATCTCTGTATTTGAAGATGTCAACAAAAATTAAGTTCCCAATCCCTAGGGAACCTTGTTAGCTTTAAGAATATGTGCTGGGTGCAGGGAAGCATGAGAAAAGGAGAGAAAAAAACACAATTAGGTGCTGTTCAAATGAGGAAAAGTCAACTTTAAAATCCCAGTGTACACGTATATGTCACTTTGAATTCTCTCTCTTTATCTATAATATATGAAAGAAAACTAATATTTTACAAACTACTTTCATGAGCTGGATTGCTCACCTATATTTACTCTATAAATTTAGTTTCTTGACCATATTTCAAATAATGGGATGCACTGGTGTTTGCAAGCAGGATATAGACACAGTGCTGGACAAACTTTAGGAAACTGAGATAAAAATTAGTAGATATTTGGTATTCGTCAATAAGAAATACATAAACATCCATGCAGGTAAAATGTTTGAGTGAGAAGACACTAACTAGATCAAGAAGATGGACAGTTCATCAACAAGCACAAAGCTCACAGAATGCAAGACCCCTTGGTTATCATATGAAGACTCATACTGTCTCTTCATACATAATCAAAACATCTTTTTATAACAGGATTCTCAGCAGAATTTGTAAATCGATTGATACACAGAAATAAATATGAAAGCCAAAACCTTTAATTCTATTGGTAGAACAGCCATGATGTGTGGTCATAACATGGACCATGGACTAAATGAGCCGTTAGTCCTTTTTGCCCAAATTGAACTTTCCCAACTTAGTATATATGGTGAACCACAATGTCCATTTCTAAAAACATAAGATACCTACAAATTATAATTTTTTGCAAATAAACTGGTAACAAATTGCAGAACCAGTGGACCATGCTGAAGATCAAAAGGATCAATTTAAAAGCAAAATAAGCAACATATTTATTTCTACTGATATAAAATTGTCCAAATTATTTTTTCACCTATGCACTTTTTTGTGTCTTATGCATCTAAATTCCTTCCATTCAATAAAACCTTAAGTTTTTTTATTTGTGATACATTTCCAATTTTCTTTAGTATATAACTAACTCTCCCAACTTACAGTTTATACCATCTTGTGGTTGTTAATGAGCTAATTCAGGGGTGCCTGATTGGCTCAGTTGGTGGAGCATGTGACTCTTGATCTCAAGGTTATTAATTTAATCTCCACATTGGGTGTAGAGTTTGTTCTAAAAATAAGTAGATAAAATCCTTTAAAAATGAGCTATTCCATTTTGTTTGTTTAGGATCTATTGCTGAGTAACAAATTTCATTAAATCTTAGCCTATAAAACAATAAACACAACTGCACACAGTTCCTGAGATTCAGGATGCTGGGAACAACTTGCCTGGGTCTTTTAGGTCAATGATGTCTTACAAGGTCTAGACAAGATACTGGCCAGTACTGCAGCCATCTGAAGGCTTGGCTCATGGTGGAGGATCTACATATAGGTGTCCTTGCATGATGCTTCGCTAGACTGAGTTACTTGTCACCTCTGCTTAGTGATCTCTGTCCCTAGTCATGTTGGCCTCTCTATAGGACTTTTCACATTATGTCATCAGGCTTTTCAAATGTGTGTGTTTGTCTGGGAGACCAGGGAACTCTAGATAGTCTTTTATAACCTAAACTAGATAGTGACATACCATGATATAGCAGGACATCTTCCTCATTCTATCGGTCACATAGACAAACTCTCGTACAACAATGAAGGAAATTATACAGATTGTCATACCAGGAGTTAAGATCATGGGGGAGGGGACAACAGGGATACTGGCTACACAGTACAAATCAATATTTTCCATACCTCAAGTATTATAAGGGATCAAGTTTAAACAGTGAAAGAGAAAACATTTCTCGCTTTTCTCATTCTTTTTTTTTTCCTTTCTGTCATTATTTCTGTTTTCTTTTTAAGAGCCAAAGTTATAAGATTGTTTTCATAAGTTTTTTGAGTAGATTATTCTTCATTGATTATAGTCATTTTCCAATACTTGAAACAGAATTTGTAGAATTAACTTTTAGAAACAAATGAAACATCAAACTAGAAAGCATAAAGCATTCGCTTTGCATTGGAGAAAGTGAGACCTATGGAAGTATGTCAGTTGTTTCACTGAGGGAATGGACATATAAAATTTAGGAACCCAGTTTCATCAGATGGATACCACCTCAGCTTTCTTATTTGACAAATTGTAACATTAGATTGAATTGAACCTGTCTTCTAATGTAATTTATTTCCCCACATCCTAATGACACCCCTAGTTTTTTATTTTTTTCTAAATTTTTCCTTTTCCTCATCTTTAGAATGTTCTTCCTGTCTTTTCTTCACCCTCCCTTTTACTCTAAGATGTGATATTTTTCAGAATTATATTCTTAGAAATTTTATCTTCAGACTATACACTCATTTTCACCTGTATGTTTGTAATTACAAAAACAAAAACTGGAATAAATGACTCTGTTAAGAATCACCTCAGACTTTTGTTAAAGGCCAATCACCCAAACAACACCCAATTCGAGTTGTACTTCTCAGAACTTGGGAAATAACCACAGGGTGGGTTCAGAGAACCAATGGACCCGTTGTGAGGTAGATGTAAGCTAAAATTCCATTAAATATCTGACCTCCATAAACCCCTACTTTGACTGATGAACCACAAAGATATGTTACATTTCTTGGAATTAGTGTCAATGTCCATTCATCCCCCCAAAATCTGATTATCCCCCCTTCTTCAGTGTAAATCTATCAGGTTTGGCCAGCAAACCCTGAGGTGACAAATGAAAAGATTACTCCAGATACGTAAGTAGGAGAAAAGAGACGGTGAGGGGACCAGACACTCTAGTGGCAAAAGGTCCCAGGCCAAATTTGTCTCCACTTTAATTGTGAATGTTATCAATACAACAAGAGATTAAGAAAAACAAACTAAAAAAGAGTGAGAGACCTTAATAATCAGGACAGTGACAGAGGGAGTATTGTGTAATTAGAACAAGTTGTCCTCATCATGCATGTTCAGACAGGAAGTATATGGAGTACATGACAGCCAAAGGTAACTGTTATCTTCTAAGCAAAGCATTTACTCCCTGGATGAGTGCGAGCTGCAATGAGGATCTGGCTGTTTTCAGTCCAGAAACTACAAAGGAGGCCCAGTTTTCTGGACACTCCTTTGATTTTCAATTAGTCTCATCCAAGGAGGCATGTGTTTATTAAATCTTGTTTAGCCAGTCATTGTGAATTCCCATATAAATTTACACTGATAAGTGTCATGGGTTCTTTTGGAGAAAGCTGAGAGGAATATTAACATTGCAATATTTTGGTACTATACTGCAATCCTGCCTCAAGGGGACATGGATTCCCCTTCATTCAAAGCGTCCTGGGTTTGAAAACTGGATTAAGCCTGGGATTTGATTGATGAATTATGACTTTCTGTTTTGGAGTCTCAAGTTAGACTTTAGTTCCTTTGACCTACATAGCGTAGACTTTTTCAAAGCAAATAAGAATTTAGGAACTGCCTATCTAATTCTTTTCACGAGTATGCTATGATTAGCTCATTAATGCCATATGTCCCATTGGCTCCTTTGTGTTTCGGGATCCCAGTACAGTGGTAGCATTTCCCACTGTAATTTCTGACCTAGAGAAAAAAGGACTGCAGAGATTTTCAAGTACACTGGGGCTCCCCCTCTCAAATTAATTACTCACGATCATGATGAAATGTGTGTCCATTGGATCCTCCTTCATCAGGTGAGTTGGTCTCACATAATAAAGTCCACTCAATATTTCATTCTCCTTCACCATTTGGATTGTTACTCTAAGGCCACACCTGTCAACACACACTGAAATAAAGTTCTCAGACACCAACCTGAGTGGCCATGCAAGGCTGCCTCTGCAAGAGAGAGAAGCAGCAGCTGAATCTTGCACATAGCTTTTATTTTATTTGTTTGTTTGTTTATTTATTTATTTATATCAGAAAAGCAAGGACATATGTTTCAAAGCATGGGAGAGGAGTACAAAGGGATGGCAAATATCTGGAGGCCTTAAAGCAGGTTTACATTCTCCCCTATGCATAGGCATTCAGGGAGTCAGTCATGGGATAGGGAGGAGAGGGATGTTTCCACTAGCAATCACCAGGTGCAGGAATGGGGAGCTGAGGGCTACATTCTTTCATAGCTCCTAACTTATGCCCTGTCCCTGGGTATCACGGAATCCTGCTCCTACTGGGTCATTGAGTTCAATGGCCCAAGAACAGGAACACTGCTCATGTTTCAGCTGCTTCCACAGTCACCCCTAAGGGCTTAAAATATATTTTCTAAGAATAACTCCATACAAACCAATGCAGTCCTGTAGTTTCAGCATCATTTAATGTAGCCCATCCCTAGGCCCTTGTTTCAGCCAACTAACCAAATTATTAGAATCCTTTCATGGGTTGCTCTAACAATTGGGTTAACAAGAGGGTTGTTAACCTCCTCTCACCCTTAATCAAAGGCTCTATTTTTTCTATGAGCCCCAATGCAAGGGGGGACAGTGTGAAGTGTTAGGAGCTGTGAAGGGCTGGAAGATGAATTACATTGGAGAAAGGGGTCTTTTAGAGCTCCTGATGAGTAGGTATCTCAGAGGTACCTGAGAAAGGGTTTAGCCAAGGATCTGATTAGGAGGCCTCTGAATGAAGACACCTATACTAAGAACATGAATATTTATAAGACTGTGCTGGCTGGAGGGCCAGAGTACTTAACTATAGCTTCCTCCTTATTCTGCAGTGCATTGACTATGCACCAAGTCTGGAGTAGGGAGGACAGTTTTTCCCTATGAGACCCACCAGGCAAAGCATTTGTAATACCCTGTAGTTAGGCCTATAAAATCACACATAGGGTTTTCTTTCAACTTTAATTTACCTCCTTAATTTCTTGGGTTCAAATAAGATACAGACTAACTCAACCTTGAGGCAAATGGGTTTGACTTTGAAAAGCTGTGCCAAAAACTGTGTGATTAGTCCAAGACCACAGAGAGGAAAGTCACAATCAAGATCACCTGAAGCAGTATGATCCGGCCTCCTTGGAGGATTGAACTTAACCATGAGCTCCAATCATCACCAATCCAGGAAAAGGTCTCCCATGACAAAGCTTTTCTTCAGGGAGCCTGAAGTCTTCTTTTATAAGCCACACAATGGACTGTTCTATTTTGCCATCCCATTGACCCAAGTGCAGCAGAAAGTGTTGGCAATGGCAGAGACACGTCTTGGCTAGCCATCAGGAAGTTGAGGACTATGTGTTTATTCAAAAATCCTGGGGCCAAAGAATTGAGTCTCACTCTTATTGTGCCTCCCAAAATAAGGTGGTGTAATTGATGACTTCAGCAACAATCAAGGACATGCTTTATATAAACTTTTCTCACTGTAGGACCCTGATAGGGGGAATAATTCTCTGGATCATTTACTTGAGCAGAAAATCAATAATGCAACCTGACATTTCCTTCATTAATCAGCATCTACCTGGTTTTTGTGTTCCTGCCTTACATGTCTTTGTGTGACAGATCTCTCTTAATGAGAGAGACTATTTTGATTATTTGGAAATTTCTTTTTTTTAAGATTTTATTTATTTGACAGAGAGAGAGACAGCCAACGAGAGAGGGAACATGAGCAGGGGGAGTGGGAGAGGATGAAGCAGGCTCATAGCAGAGGATCCTGATGTGGGGCTCAATCCCATAATGCCGGGATCATGCCCTGAGCAGAAGGCAGATGCTTAATGACTGTGCCACCCAGGTGCCCCGATTATTTGGAAATTTCTTAATGATCTATATGAGCATGTGAAAAAGGTAGGTGAAAGTCTGACCTTCATAAAAAGAAATAATATCCCAAGGGGGCACTCACAGTGTTGAGTATAATAATCCTTGACTACCATGGGGATCAACTGATCACAAGCCCAGCAATGGGAAGATCCCTTACGTGGAAATAAAGAGTCTATGTACAGCAGAAGCAAGAATGGGGAAAGAAAAGACTGCCACTACCAAAGCCAAAATAACCCTGAAGTTTTTCATCCTTTTCCAATATATTCTAATTGTCTCCATCTTTGGTGGGAGTGAGCTGACATCTAGGGTAGTGTTTTGTTCCTGAAGTCTAAGAGTTCAGCTGTGGCAAATCAGGATCCAGATTACTAAATGTGGGGTACATGACATATGAGAATGTTCCATTTTTAGAGAAATGTTGATTCATAATATATAGTGACACAGCAGCCATTTCTATCTGTGGAGTTGGACAATGAGTAAAATATCCATTAGTTTGTCAAGTTCTGGGCAGTGACAATTGCCTGGGACAGGTATATCAGTTAAGTTTGGTGATGTGGGAGTCACACAGGTTACTCTGTGGGAGAAAGAGAAGAGACATTAGATCCTCATGTCTCCCTCAACCATAACCAGGCTCACTGTGTTGAAGATGATTGTGTTCTATCTGTTGGGGGACATTTCCCAATCAACTGAGACAAAGGCAGTCTTTCCTGTACCATGAGTAAGGAAACCACCTTTCATGCAGCCCAGTGTGAGGAACACAAATCTTCACATATGGCTCCTATTGAGGCTCAGAAACATTTTCTGTTTTAAATACTGAGAACCATCACAAGGGGTTATTCAGAGGAAAGCAGGAAGGTCACTTTAAAGAAAATGTTGAACTAGAGACCTCAAATTAATAGTCATTACTTTCAAAGTCTTTCTAGGCAAAACTCCATTAACTATTCTAATCCCTTTATCTATTCAAATTTTCATTTTTTTAAATTTTCTTTTTTTCTTTTTTTATTATTGTGTTCAATTAGCCAATATATAGTATATCACTAGTTTTTGATGTAGTGTTCAACTATTCATTAGTTGCATTTAACACCCAGTTCTCATAACAATAAGTGCCCTCCTTAATACCCATCCCCTGGCTACCCCCAACCCCCTCCCTTCTATAACCTTCAGTTCGTTTCCAAGAGTGCAGAGTCTCTCATGGTTTGTCTCCCTCTCTGATCTCTCCCCATTCAGTCCCCTCACCTTCCCCTGTGGTCCTTCACACTATTCCTTATGTTCCACATATGAGTATGATAATTGTCTTTCTCCATTTGACTTTTTTCACTTAGCATAATCCCCTCCAGTTCCATCCATGTTGATGCAAATGGCTGGTATTCATCCTTTCTGATGACTGAGTAATATTCCATTGTATATGGAGCCACATCTTCTTTATCAATTCATCTGTTGAAGGACATCTTGGCTTCTTCTACAGTTTGGCTATTGTGAACATTGATGCTATGAACATTGGGATTCATGTGTCCCTTCTTTTCACTACATCTGTATCTTTGGAGTAAATGCTTAGTAGTGCAATCACTGGGTCATAGGGTAGCTCTATTTTTAACTTTTTGAGGAAACTCCATATGTTTTCCAGAATGGCTGTACCAGCTTGCATTGTCACCAACAGTGTAACAGGGTTCCGCTTTCTCCACATCCTCACCAGCATTTGTTGTTTCCTGTCTTGTCACTTTTGCCATTCTAACTGGTGTAAGGCGGTATCTCATTGTGGTTTTGATTTGAATTTCCCCGATGATTAGTAACATTGAACATTTTTGTATGTCTTCTTTGGAGAAGTGTCCATTCTTGTCTTCTGCCCATTTCTTGACTGGATTATTTGTTTTTTTGGGGGGGTATTGATTTTGAGAAGTTCTTTATAGATATCAAATTTTCAGCAAGAGGCTGAAGGGGATGGGAGGCTATAAGGGAAAACAACAACAACAGAACAGCAACAACAGCAAACTTTTGTCTTTTCTTTTACACTATTACTGTTGTCAATACTTTTGGCTACTAACTGTGTAGGATTTCTCACATCGAGAAATTCTCCAAATTTCTGTGGACACCAATTGGGTGTCCTACAATTCAATTCAATTCTCACATTGTCTACCTGAAGATACTGTCAGACCCACAGGTTAAGGGCTCAGTCCCACAAGACTGTCCCATCTCTCTCCCTCTTTCCCTCTCTCTCTCTCTCTCTCTCTCTCTCTCTCACACACACACACACACACACACACACACACACACACACACACATCTATAGTCCAGGGTCAACTGTACCTTTGACCACTGGCTATATACCTGAGATTCCCATGATCTCTTCCTTGAGGCTGAGTTTACCTTCTAGGTTATTGGTTTATTATAAAAGGATACAACCCAAGAATAGTCAAGTGCAACAAATGCATTCGTTGGAGTTTTCATACCCTCTTCAAGAGCCTCACACTCCTAGCACCTCCAAATGTTACTGACCTAGAAGCTCTCTGAACCCCATACTTTCGGTATTTTTATGAAAACTTCATTACATAGTCATAACTCATTAAATCACTGGTCATTAATTATTAAATGAACTTCCTACCTCTCTCCCCTTCCCAGTTGTAAGGGGGGGGTGTTGAATGTTCCAACCATGTAATGACATGATGGATTCACCTGGAAGCATGTTCCATCCTTAGGGATTTTCCAAAGGCAATTCATTGACATAAACTCAGGTATGGTGAAAGGGACTTTTTATAAATAACAAGATACTTTTTTTACTTTTATCACTCCTATCACTTAATAAGTTCTAAGGCTATTAGGAGTTCTGTGCCAGAAACTAGGACAATGTATATACTATTTATTATAAATCACATTTTCAAAAGGCCCTATTTGTGTCCCCCACAGAAACTGATGTGTCCACTATAAAAGAAGAATGCATATTGCAGGAAGTGTATGGATAACTTGATCAAACATACAACACAAATAAGAAATGCTCCTTCAAGAAATAGCTGCATTATAACCACAGTTTGCTCTTTAAAGATGTCTATTGCAGGTTGGGGTTACTTTCTCATCACCTCCCATAAACCACATAAGCCTGTCCTTCAGTTTTTCGTTAAAACATTTCATCATCTCTGCAGCTTGGTGGAAATATGGAATATAAATAATTCATAGTATCCCCTTTATTTGGTCCATGGATATGTAGCCTCAGCCCCAAATACTGGGCTGTTGTCATATGCAATGTGCTCAGGACAACCAAACAGGAAATAAATGTGGTCTTGTAGAGTTTGGCTTGCATGACCCAAGTAGAACACATGAAGATGGCTATGCCAAACCCAATAAAAATGTCAAGTTCATTCAGAAACCAGTGGAATATTTTGGGTGGGATGAAAGGTCCAATATAGTTTATTGACAAGATTTCCCTAGCCTATTGGATCAAGAATCTGCCCCTGGGCAATGTTTCAGCCTTGGGCAAACAGGACAGCTTTTCCATGTTTTTACATCTTTTGAATATATTAGTTGTCCATGCTTTTTTTCTATATTTATTAAATCATCATCAGTTAATATGGCTTATTATGAAAGTAGTGATAACTGATAAAATCATGACTGATAAATAATTTTAAATTTATTTGAGACTTCTGGCCTTCATACTCTTCATTTTGTGGGGGAGAAGGTTAATGATATTATTTGTATTTCCACATATTATTTTTTTCTCTTCAGTCAAGTTATATTTGTTTTTATTGATGTTTATTTATTTATTTACTTATTTATTTTTATTATGTTACATTAGTCACCATACAGTTCTTAATTAGCTTTTGACATGGTGTTCCATGATTCATTGTTTGCGTATAACAACCAAGTGCTCATTACATACGTGCCCTCCTTAATACCCTTCACTGGGCCAACCCATCCCCCACCACCCTCCCCTCTGAAACCCTCAGTCTGTATTTACCCCAAAGATACAGATGTAGTGAAAAGAAGGAGCATATGATGTTCATTTTTTTTTAAATCTGGTTATAGTTGACACACGACTTTACATTAGTTTCAGGTGTACAACACAGTGATTCAACTTTTAACTTTTTATTTTCCACTTTACAGCAATTGACTGAAGGGGAAAGATCACAATAATATAAGTGTAAGGGATGCCTCCTCCACCCCCCAGTAAAGAGATTTTTAAGAGTACATTAACTCATTACTACAGTTGATAAACTAATAGTGCTCACAGAATAAGGCATTTCATCAAAACCTCCTGAGCCAATTTAATGGTGGTCAATACTGACGGAATGCATTTAAAAAAAGATCCTGCAGTATATTGTCTAAAAGATATCCACTTCAAATATAAAAACTCTGGTAGGTTGAAATTAAGATGATGGAAAAATATATCATGCAAACATGATTTTTAGCAAAAAACAAAGTGATAGGTGTAATCTATAATCTCTCCAGAGATTAAATCTAGCTGGATTTGGATAGATAGATGATAGATAGATAGATGATAGATAGATAGATAGATAGATAGATAGATAGATAGATAGATGATAGATAATAGATAGATAGACAGAAGACGGAATCTCTGGAGATCACTCTCTAATTCAGTTCAGAATATAATGTTCTACATATATCCATGTAGTTCCTATTGGTGAGTTTTTTTTCCCCTAGTTCTTATGTTTTCTTGTTGATTTTCTGTCTAGTAGTTCTACCAGTTGCTGAGAAGGGGGTACTGAATTCTCTAATTAAAAGTGTGATTTGTCCATCTATCCAAATACTTGATAGATGATAGATGATAGATAGATGATTGATAGATAGATAGATGATGATAGATAGATAGATATAGATAGATAGATAGATAGATAATAGATAGATAATAGATGGATAGACAGATACACACACCCACAAATACAGAAAGAGACAGAAGAAGAAAGACAGAGATAAAAAGGGAATTATTATAAGGCATCTACTTATACAATAAGGGAGGCTAAGAAATCCCAAGATCTACAGATATCAAGCTGGAGATCAGGAGAGTTGATGGCATAGTTCCACTCTGAGTCCAAAGGCTTGGGAACAAGAAGAGCCAGTGGTGGACATTTCAGTCTAAGAACAAGAGGAGATCAATGTTTCAGTCAATATTCAGGCAGGAGATGTTTCCTTCTTAGATTTTTCTTCTGTTCAGGTATTTAACTGATTGAATGAGGCTTAACCACAATAGAGAGAGCAATGTGCTTTATTCAGTCTACCAGTTCAAACACTAATTGCATGAAGAAGCAACCCCACAGGCACACCAAGAAAAAAATATTTTTCCAGATGTCTGGGCACACTCTACCCGAATCATGTTGACAAATGAAAGTAACCATCATACTTCTGACAGGAATGGGGGTCTAGTTTATTACAGGAGAAATTCTGTTCAGTATTGAGTCAGTAGTATAATATTGGGAAAATTTTGATGACTAATACAGGCAATGGATAAATATTTAAACATTTATAATGAGGAATCAGAGCCCTGTTGCAATACTGGTAAGCTCCCTATGAAGAATGGGAATGAAGACACTGGGACAACACAGAGAAACTTCTGATAGGAATGCAGGCACTGTTTACTATTTGACAATTTGAACATTGTATAATCATTAATATGACACCTTACTTATTCTTCTAAGGAAGAGTGGGGCATTAATATCACATCCAAAGTGTCAAAAGAGAGTCAAAATGGTGGAATAAGAAGCCCCACCATACCTGTTCTCCCACAGAGACACTAACTTCACATTATACAATGAAAAAAAATATTTATGAAAATGCCAGAAATCAATTAAGAAGTTACAATACCCCAAGAAAGCAGTTAAGAATAGCACAATCACACCTGTAAGAAAAGCTGTTACATTTCATCTACAAAATCCCTTCCCCAAGTCAGCACAGATAGGCACAATTTGGACAAAATATCTGATTTGAAGTTTTTCCTTTGGGAGAAAAGTAGAAGAGTGGGAAAATGTTCCAGCTTTTCAGGGGTTTGCCTGAGGGATTGGTTTCTGTCTTTCATGACCTGGAGTTCTGATGGGGAACTGACATATGGGGAATTGGACAGCAGGCAACTGCTGAGATAAAGAAGATGTCATAGGTTTGTGGCACTACCAGAGAATTTGCATTGCCACAGACAAACACCAATGGGAGCAAGTTTCCTGAAAAAGATTCTGAAAATCATCTTTAACTGGAAATTGCAGGCAGAATAGTAAAGAAGATTTGTCCATAAAAGTTTTCAGAGGCTCCCAAGAAACTCTAGCCAGACTGATGAGTGAAAGATTTTCCCTATATAAAAGGCAATGGAGGGGGCGCCTGGGTGGCACAGCGGTTAAGCGTCTGCCTTCGGCTCAGGGCGTGATCCCGGCGTTATGGGATCGAGCCCCACATCAGGCTCCTCTGCTGTGAGCCTGCTTCTTCCTCTCCCACTCCCCCTGCTTGTGTTCCCTCTCTCGCTGGCTGTCTCTATCTCTGTCAAATAAATAAAATCTTTAAAAAAAAAAAAAAAGGCAATGGCAAAATACAATTTCTTCTCAAGTCCATACGGAATATTCTCCAAAGTCGTTCATATGTTAGACTACATTTTTAAAAAAAAATTTTCCTGTACCATTTATTTCCTCTTACAAGTAAAAGTGCCAAGTATTCTTTTTGAAGAAGTTTTCTTTGAAGTACAGGTCTCTATTTTCTTTTCTTTCCTTTTTTTCTTTATTATTATTTAACTTTTTATTTTATTCAAAATCAATTAATTAACATATACTGTATTATTAATTTCAGAGTTAGAGTTTAATGATTTTCAGTTGCATATAACACCCAGTACTCATTCCACCAAGTTCCCTCCTTAATGCCCATTACCTAGTTACCCCATACCCCACCAACCTTCCCTCCAATAACCCTCAGTTTGTGTCCTATAGTTAAGAATCTCATGGTTTGTCTCCCTCTCTGATTTCATCTTATTTTATTTTCCCTCCCTTCCCCTATGTCCATCTGTTTTGTTTCTTAAATTCCACCTATCAGTGAAATAATATATTTGTCTTTCTCTGACTTATTTCATTTTGCATAATATCCTCTAGTTCTTTATTATTTTTAAACATTGTTTATAATTTAATTACAATTAGTTAACATACAGTGTTATATTAGTTTCAGGCGTACAGTGCATAGTGATTCAACACTTAAATACACACCCAGTGTTCATTACAAGTGCCCTCCTTAATCCCCATCACCTGTTGAACCCATTCCCCACCACCTTCACTCTGGTAATCAGTTTGCTCTGTTTCTTGATTTGTCATCTCAATTTCTCTCTTTTTTTCTTTTGCTCATTAATATTCTTTCTGAAATTCCACATATGAGGGAAATCATACAGTATTTGACTTTCTCTGAAGGACATACTTCACTTTTCATTATACTGTCTAGCTCCATCCATGTCATTGCAAATGGCAAGATTTCATTCTTCTATGGCTGAGTAATATTCCATTCAATATGTATACTTCATCTTCTTTATCCATTCATCAACCAATGGGCACTTGGGCTACATCCATATCTTGGCTTTTCTAATATTGTTATAATAATAGGATGCATGTATCTCATTGGATTAGTGTGTTTGTATTCTTGGGTAAATACCCAGTAGTGTGATTGCTGAAACATAAGATAGTTTGATCTTTTTAGCATTTTAAAGAATATCTATACTATTTTTCACAGTAACAGCACCATTTGCATTCCCAGCAACAGCGCACAAGAGTTTGTTTTCTTCACACCCTCACCAACACGTGTTGTTTCTTGTGTTGTAGATTTTATCCATTCTGACTGGTGTAAGGTGATATCTCATTGCAGTTTTGATTTGCATTTCCCTAGTGCTGAGTTATATTGAACATATTTTCCTGTGTCTGTTGGCCATCTGGATGTCTTCTTTGAAGAAATCTCTGTTCATGTCTTCTACCCATTTTAATTATTTTTTGACTATTGAAATTTATAACTTTATAGATTTTGGATACTAACTCTTTATCAGACATATCATCTGGAAATATCTTCTCCATTAAATAGGTTGCATTTTAGTTTTGTTAATCTTTTCTTTTGCTGTGTAGAAACTTTTTATTTTGATGCGTTCCCAGTAGTTTATTTCTGCTCTTGTTTCCTTTGCCTCAGGAGACATATCTAGAAAAATATTGCTATGGCCAATTTCAGAGATATTACTGCCTGTTCTCACCTATAGGTCATTTTGTTATGGTTTCAGGTATCTCAATTAGGCCTTTCATCCATTTTTTTTCTTTTTTAATTTTAATTTAAATTCTAATTAGTTATAGTTTAGTTTATAGTACGTAGTATATATACTATAGAAAATATTATCTAATTAGTATATAGTCACATACAGTGTAATAATTGTTTCAGGAGTAGAATTTAGTGATTTGTAACTTACATATAACAACCAGTGCTCATCATGAGAAGTGCCCTCTTTAGTACCCATCACCCATTTGGCCCATCCTTCACCCACCTCCTTCCATCAACCCTGTTTGTTCTCTATTGTTAAGAGTTTCTTATGGCTTGTTTCCTTCTCTCTTTTTTTTTCTCCCTTCCCATAAGTTTATCTGTTTTTGTTTGTTTGTTTGTTTTTGTTTTTTTGGTAAATTCTTTTTTTAAGATAATAGTAGTTCTTTTTTTGTTTGTTTTGGTGAATTCTGCATATGAGTGAAATCATATGGTATTGCTCTCTCTCTGACTGACTTTGCTTAACCTAATACACTCTAGCTAAATCCATGTCATTTCAAATGGCAAGATTTCATTCTTTTTGATGCTGTGTGTGTGTGTGTGTATATATATATATATACACACACACACACACATCACATCTTCTTTATTCAATTCCTTAGTCAGTGGGCATTTGGGCTTTTTCCATAGTTTGGCTGTTGTTGATAATACTGGTATAAATTTTGGGGTCCCTGGGCTTCTTAAAATCTGTATTTTTGTATCCTTTGTGTAAATACCTGGTCATGCAATTGCTGGGTAATTGGGTAGTTCTATTTTTAACTTTTTGAGGAACCTCCATACTGTTCTCCAGAGTGGCTGCACCAGTTTACATTCACATTGACAGTGTAAAAGTGTTCCCCTTTCTCCACACCCTCACCAACATCTGATGTTTCCCATGTTGTTAATTACAGCCATTCTGGCAGATGTGAGGTGGTATCTCATCGTGGTTTTGATTTGTGATTCCCTAATAATGATTGATGTTGAGCACATTTTCATTCATCCATTAGCCACTGAGATGTCTTCTTTGAAAAAATGTCTATTCATATCTTGTGACCGTTTCTTAACTGGATCGTTCGCTTTATGGGTGTTGAGATTGATAAGTTCTTCATGGATTTTTGGATACTAACCCTTTTTTAGATGTTATTCACAAATATGTTTTCCTATTCAATAAACTGCCTTTTAGTTTGCTGATCATTTCCTTCATTGTGCAGAAGCTTTTAATCTTGACAAAGTCCCAATAGTTCTTTGTTTTTATTTCCCTTACCTCTGGTGATGCGTGTGGTAAAGAAGTTGCTGCAGCTGATGTCAAAAAGGTTGTTGCCTGTGTTCTTCTCCAGGATTTTGATGGTTTCCCTTCTCACACTTAGGTCTTTCATCCATTTTCAGTTTATTTTTGTGTATGGTGTAAGAAAGTGGTCCAGTTTCATTCTTTTGCATGTGGCTGTCCAATGTTTCCAACATTTGTTGAAGAGACTTTTTTCCATCATATAGTGTTTCCTTCTTTGTCAAAGATTAGCTGAACATATAGTTGAGTCCTTTTATGGATTTTCATTCTGTTCCATTGACCTATGTTTCTGTTTGTGTGCCATTCCCTTACTATGTTGATGACTACTACATTGTAATATACCTTGAAGTCCAGAATCCTAATGCCTCCAGCTTTTTTTTTTCTTTTATAAGATTATTTTGACTATTTGGTGTCTTTTGTGGTGCCATACATTTTAGGATCGTTTGTACTACCTCTCTGAAAAATGTTGGTGGCGTTTTGATAGGGATTGCATTAAATGCTAAGATTGCTTTGGGCAGTATAGACATTTTAACAGTATTTGTTCTTTCAATCCATGAGCGTAGATTTTTTTTCCCTTTTCTTTGTGTCCTTATTAATTTCTTTCATAAATGGTCTATGGTTAGTACAGATCATTTACCTCTTTGATTAGGTTTATTTCTAGGTATCTTGCTGTTCTGGTGAAATTGTAAATGGGATCAATTTCTTCATTTCTTTTTCTGCTGCCTCATTATTGATGTATAGAAATGCAACAGATTGTTGTACTTTGATTTTATATCCTGTGACTTTGCTGAATTCATGTATTAATTTTAGAAATTCTTAATGGAATCTTTCAAATTTTCTTCATAGTGTATCTTGTCATCTACAAACAGTGAAAGTTTAGCTTCTTCCTTGCCAATTTGAAAGCATTTTATTTCTTTTTGTTGTCTGATTGCTGAGGCTAAGAGTTTAATACTATGTTAAATAGTAATGGTGAGAGTGGACCTCCCTGTCTTTTCCCTGACCATAGAGGAAAGCTTTGTCTTTCTCCATGAGGATAATATTAGCTGCGGTTCTGTCATATAGAGCTTTTATGATGTTGAGATATGTTCCATCTCTACCTACTTGTTGAGGGTTTTTTATCAACAATTGATGCTGAATTTTGTCAAATACTTTTTTTGCAGCTATTGAGACGATCATATGGTTTTTATCCTTCCTTTTATTAATATGGTATATCCTGTGGTTTGATTTGCAAATATTAAACCAGCCCTGCAAGCTCCAAATAAATACCACTTGACGGTGGTGAATAGCTGTTTTAATGTATGGTTGGATTCAATTTTCTAGTATTGTGATGAGAATTTTTGCATCCATGTTCATCAGGATATTGGCCTGTAATTCAATTTTTTTAGTAGGTTCTTTTCTTTCTTTCTTTCTTTCTTTCTTTCTTTCTTTCTTTCTTCCTCCTTTTTTTTTTCTTTTATTGGGGTCTTCATCTGGTTTTGGAATCAAGGTAAGTCTGTCCTTATAGAATAAAATTGGAAGTTTTCCTTCCTTTTATAATTTTTGGAACAGGTTGAGAAGAATAGGTGGTAACTCTTCTTTAAATGTTAGGCAGAATTCCCCAGGGAAGCCATCTGGCTCTAGACTTTTTTTTTTAACTTTTTACTACTGATTCAATTTCTTTGCTGGTTATGGATCTGTTCAGATTTTCTATATCTTCCTGTTTAAGCTTTAGTAGTTTGTATATTTCTAGAAATTTTTGCATTTCTTCCAGGTTACCTGGTTTGTGGGCAAATAATTTTTCATAGTATTCAATTACAAATGTTTGCATTTCTGGATTTTATTTATTTATGTCCTTTCTCTTTTCTTTTTGACAAGCCTGTTAGGGGTTTATGAGTCTTATTAATTCTTTCAAAGAAGCATCTCTTATTTTTCTTGGTCTGTTCTGATTTGTTTTTTGTTTGTTGATTTGTTTCCGTACCCTTTATTTTTGCTATAATCTTTATCTTCTGCTGGCTTTAGGTTTTTATTTGCTGTTCCTTTTCTTGCCTCTTTCATTGTAAGCTTAGGTTGTATACTTGAGACTTTTCTTGCTTCTAGAGGCAGGCCTGTATTGTAATATACTTCCCTGTTAGGATGGCTTTAGCTGGACCGAAAGACTTTGGACTGTCACATTTTCATTTTCTTTTGTCCCCATGTGGGGCTTTTGTTTGTATGTTTGCTTGTTAGTTTGTTTGTTGTTGTTTTGTTTTGTTTTTACTACTTTTTAAATTCTTGGTTTAAATTACTGGTTATCCCATTCATACTTTAGTAAGATATTCTTTAACCTCCATGTATTTGTGGTCTTTCCAAATTATTTACTGTGGTTGGCTTTGAGTTTCATAGCGCCGCGGTCTGAAAATATGCATGGGATGATCTCAATCTTTTGTACTTGTTGAGGCCTGATTTATGATGCAGCATGTGGCATATTCTAGAGAATTTCCATATGCACTCAAAAAGAATGTATATTTTGCTGTTTTAGGATAAAGTGTTCTGAATATATCTGTTAAGTCCATCTGGTCCAATGTGTCTCTCAAAACTATAATCCCCTTGTTGATTTTCTTTCTCTTTTTCTTCCCCTTTTTTAAATTTAAATTCAATTAGCCAACATATAGTATATTATTAATTTTTGATATAATGTTCAAAGAGTCATTAGATGTGTATAACACCCAGTGCTCATCACATCCAGTGCCCTCCTTATTGCCCATCACCCATTTACCCCATCCTCCCCTCCATCTCTCTTTCTGGAATTCTCAGTTTGTTTCCCGGCATCAAGAGTTTCATTCGGTTTGTCTTCCTCTCCAATTTCTTCCCTTCACTTTTCCCTCCTTTCCCCTATTGACTTCTGCACTATTTCTTAAGATTTTCTGCTTAGATAATCTGTGCATTGCTATAAGTGGGGTGCTAAATCCCCTACTATTATCATATTATTATCAATGAATTTCTTTATGTTTGTTATAAATAGTTTAATATATTTGGGTGCTCCCATGTTAGGGGCATAAATATTTACAATTGTTAAATTGTCTTGATATTTAGACCCCTTAATTATGATGTAATGCTCTTCTTCATCTCTTGTTACAATCTTTGCTTTAAACTCTAGTTTGTCTGATATGAGTATGGCTACCCCGGCTTTCCTTTGGAACCCATTAGCATTAAAAATGGTTCTCCGTCCCCTCACTTTCAATCTGCAGGTGTCTTTAGGTCTAAAATGAGTCTCATATGCAGCATATAGATGTGTCTTGTTTTATCAATTTGACACCCCATATATTTTGATTGGAGCATTCATTCCATTTACATTCAGTGTGATTACTGATAGATGTGACTTTAGTGCCATTGTGTTACCTCTAAATTTGGTGTTTCTGGTTTTTGTTGTTTAGGTCATTTCTCTTCCCATTCAAAGTGTCCCCTTTAATATTCCTTGCAGGGCCAGTTTAGTGGTCATGAACTCCTTATTTTCTCTTTGTCTGGGAAACTCTTTCTCCCTCCTTCTATTCTGAATGACAGCCTTTCTAAATAAAGTATTATTGACTGCTTATTTTTCCCATTCAGCACATTCAATATTTCATGCCACTTTCATCTGGCCGGCCAACATTCTGTGTTCAGATATGCAGCTTACCAGATCTGGCTTCCCTTGTAGGTTGACTTTTTTTTTTTCCATTGTTATTTTCAGGATTCTTTCCTTGACTGTGTTTTTGGTGAATGTGACTATGATATGTCTTGGTGATGGCTCCTTTTTGTTTAATTTGATGGGAATTCTCTGTTCTTGGATTTCAGTGTTTTTTCCTTGCCCATATTAGGAAAGTTTTCAGCTATAATTTGCTCAGATAAATAAAACTTCTTCCCCTTTTTCCCTCTCTTCTTTTTCTGAGACTTCTATAGTAAGAATGTTATTATGCTTCAAGGAGTCACTGAGTCCTCTAAACCTACATTTATCATTCAATAACTTTCCCTTTATGTTCAGCTTCATTATTTCCCATAATTTTATCTTCTATATCACTGATTCATTCCTCTGCTTCGTCCATTCTTATTGTCATTGCATTCAGTTGTTTTTGCATCTCAGTTATAGCATTTTTTTTATTTCGCCCTGACTACTTTAGTTCTTTTATCTCCACAGTGAGGAATTCTCTAGTGTCTTCCATGCTTTTCTCAAGGCCAGCTAGCATGCTTATAATTGTTGTTTTAAACTCTCTTTCAGGCATCTTACTTATGTCTGTATCGATTAAATCCTTGGACATGACTTCTTTTGTTTCTTTCTTTTTGGGTGAATTCCTGTCTTGTCACTTTGTTTAATCTGTGTGTGTGTGTGTGTGTGTGACTTTTGAGAAAGCCTATTACATTTCTGCTTTTCAGAGTAAAGGCTACAGGAGAAGATGTCCAAAAAAGAAAAGAAAAGGGGGGGGGGAAGAGCTCCTTTTCTGTTTTGGACCTAGTGCTTCATGAGGATGTACAGCGTTGCACTCTGTCATTGTTTTGGCTGCTCTTTCCCACAAGTCAGTCCTCTGCATATTCTCCTTGCCCCTAGTGTGGGGTGTTTGGAGCTTGTCAACTCCGTGGTAAGTTTTCACTATTTGTGGTTTAGTCTACTTGTTAAAAGAAGCTAGGTTAAAAAAAGGGGGCGAGAAGAAGCTAGATCCTATTTCCCCTAAAGCTGAAGATTTGCAGCACTCTGTGAGCAGTAGACTTCATGCATGGGAGTGATTTGTGTGGGTCGTCAGGGGAAGGGGCTGTTGCACTGATTCCTAGGTGGACTTGCCTTAGTTTAAATGCACCTGCAGGTTGCAGGGCTTGGTATAAGAGTCTCCAGCCTCACTTGGTGGTGCTGTGCTGTTCACTCAAAGGGGTCAGTTCTGATGGGTGTGGGTGAAAATGGCATTCCTTCATTGTCTCTGGATCATGGAGTTCATGCCTGTTAATCTTCAGAAAGCCCTCACAGAGTAGCAAACAATGATTCCTCGTATATCCCTGATTTCCTTCAGATCCCTGCCTTTACCCTGTCTGTATTTGAGCTGGCTCCCTGCCAGGTAGCACAGTACTCCTGTGTTTTATCTCAGGTGTGGGACTGGGTTTCAAAACTCAAATGTTGGGGACCAACACAGAGCAGACCCATGCTGATCCTCTAAGGGGTGTCGTGCCAAACTGTGGCCAGTGCTGGTCTTTCCCAGAAAACAGTAATATAACTACACAGATTTCAGAGTTTATGGTAAAACCAGCAAAAAGCCAGCACCAAGTTTTTCTGCCTTCAGCTTGTGTTGTTCCTATGCTTATGAACAGGTCAGTGTATAGGTACTGCCAGTTCTTGCCAGTGGATTCCAGGCCACCACTCCCAAATGCATTCCAAGAAGGGAAACTGTTTCTTCCTTTGTGATCTAGAGGATCCTCAGAACATGATGCCTGTTCCTGACCCTCCACTCTCCTTCCCTACCAGAGCACTTCCAAGTCCACAAGAGATGAACTTTGTGATAGAGCAGACTTGTAAGACTTCCGACACTGAGCTCCACTGTTTATAAAGACTTGAGACAGTCAGTCAATCACCTTTACCCTGTCAATATTTTTGGTGAAGTGTTTTTCCTGTGCACTCCCATGTGCATGCTTCTGATATCTCTTTTTCTCTACCCGCCTCTCTGGGCTTGATCTCTCTGTGATCGGGTCTTCGTCTCCCCCACTTCACCAGCAGTTATTTTCTCCCCCAAATCAACCTTTGGCAGCTCCTACCTCCCTCAAGATGGCCATTCTTTTTTTTTTAATTTTATTTTATTATATTATGTTAATCACCATCAGTACATCCCCATATTCCGATGTAAAGTTTGATGCTTCATTAGTTGCGTATAACACCCAGTGCACCATGCAATACGTGCCCTCCTTACTACCCATCACCAGTCTATCCCATTCCCCCACCCCCTCCCCTCTGAAGTCTTCAGTTTGTTTCTCATAGTCCATAGTCTCTCATGTTTCATTCCCCCTTCTGATTACATAAGAACTAGGATGATCGGTAGGGGAAGAAAGGGATAAAGAAAAGGGGGGTAATCAGAAGATGGCCATTCTTCTACTTGTAGATGTAAAGGTTTGTTCTGTCAATACTCAGATTGATTTATTGGGTGTTCAGAATGATTTGATATTTATCTAGCTCTGCTCAAGAGATGAGGCAAGCTTAGGGTCCCCTTATTCCTCCACCATCTAAACTCTTCCTTCCCTCTTCCCTTACCTCTTTCAGCCATTTGAATGTTTTGCCATTTTTTGTGGCATCTTAAGTTCCTTTCATAAGTGTTTTATACTTTTCTATGTACAGAACTTCCATCTCTTTGGCTAGGTTTATTCCTAGGTATTTTATTATTTTTGGTACAATTGTGAAAGGGGCTCTTTTCCTAATTTCCCTTTCTTCTTTTTTTCTTTTTTCTTTTTCTCTTCCTTGTGATTTTCTTTTTTTTTTAATTTTATTTTTTTTTATTATATTATGTTAGTCACCATACAGTACATCACTGGTTCCTGATGTAAAGTTCATGATTCATTAGTTGCGTATAACACCCAGTGCACCATGCAATACATGCCCTCCTTACTACCCATCACAAACCTATCCCAATCCCCCAACCCGTCCCCTCTGAAGTCTTCAGTTTGTTTCTCATAGTCCATAGTCTCTCATGTTTCATTCCCCCTTCTGATTACCCCCCTTTTCTTTATCCCTTTCTTCCCCTACCGATCATCCTAGTTCTTATGTTCCATAGATGAGAGAAATCATATGATAATTGTCTTTCTCTGCTTGACTTATTTCACTTAGCATTATCTCCCCCAGGGCTGTCCATGTTGCAGCAAATGTTGAGAATTCGTTCTTTCTGATAGCTGAGTAATATTCCATTGTATATATGGACCACAGCTTCTTAATCCAGTCATCTGTTGAAGGGCATCTCAGCTCCTTCCACGATTTAGCTATGGTGGACAATGCTACTATGAACATTGAGGTGCATATGGCCCTTCTCTTCACTACGTCTGTATCTATGGGGTAAATACCCAGTATTGCAATGGCTGGGTCATAAGGTAGTTCAATTTTTAACTTTTTAAGGGACCTCCACACTGTTTTCCAGAGTGGCTGTACCAACTTGCATTCCCACCAACAACGTAGGAGGGATCCCCTTTCTCCACATCCTCTCCAGCAATTGTTGTTTATTGCCTTGTCAATTTTTGCAATTCTAACTGGCGTAAGGTGGTATCTCAGTGTGGTTTTGATTTGAATTTCCCTGATGGCTAATGATTTTGAACATTTTTTCATGTGTCTGTTAGCCATTTGTATGTCATCATTAGAAAAGGATCTGTTCATATCTTCTGCCCATTTTATGATTTGTTTATTTGTTTGTCATGTATTGAGTTTGAGAAGTTCTTTGTAGATATTAGATACCAGTCTTTTATCTGTAGCATCATTTGCAAATATATTCTCCCATTCCATGGGTTGCTTCATAGTTTTTTTTTGTTTGTTTGTTTGTTTGTTTGTTTTTTGTTTTTACTGCTTCCTTGGCTGTGCAGAAGCTTTTTATCTTGACTAAGTCCCACAAGTACATTTTCTTTTGTTTCTCTTGCCTTTGGAGATGTGTCATGAAAAAGGTTGCTGTGGCCGAAGTCATAGAGGTTGCTGCCTATGTTCTCCTCTAGGATTTTGGTGGATTCCTGTCTCACATCGAGGTCTTCCACCCATTTGGAGTTTATCTTTGTGTATGGTGTGAGAGAGTGGTCAAGTTCCATTCTTTTGCATGTAGCTGTCCAATTTTCCCAGCACCATTTACTGAAGAGACTGTCTTTTTTCCACCGGATGTTTTTTCCTGCTTTATCAAAGATTAGTTGCCCAAAGAGCCGAGGGTCCATTTCTGGGTTCTCTATTCTGTTCCATTGGTCGATGTGTCTGTTTTTGTGCCAGTACCATGCTGTCTTTGTGATCACAGCTTTGTAGTACAGCTCAAAATCCGGCATTCTGATGCCCCCAGCTTTGGTTTTCCTTTTCAACTGTTGCTTGGTGATTTGGGACCTTTTCTGGCTCCATACAAATTTAAGGACTATTTGTTCCAGTTCTTTGAAAAATGTCATCAGTATTTTGATCGGGATAGCATTGAAATTGTAGATTGCTCTGGGTAGCGTGGATATTTTAACTATGTTAATTCTTCCAATCCATGAGCATGGAATATTTTTCCATCTTTTTGTGTCTTCTTCAATGTCTTTCAAGAGTGATTTATAGTTTCTAGAATATAGGTCCTTTACGTCTCTGGTTAAGTTAATTCAAAGTTAGCGTATGGTTTTTGGTGCTATTGTAAATGGGATGGATTCCCTAATTTCTCTTTCTTCAGTCTCATTATTGGATAAAAGTTATCCAAATTGGAAAATAAGAAGTCAAATGTCTCTCTTCGCAGATGACATGATACTCTATATGGAAAACCCAAAAGAATCCACTCCCAAACTTAGAAGTTATAGAGCAATTCAGTAATGTGGAGGGATACAATATCAAAGCTCAGAAATTCTAATTTCCTTTTCTGATGTTTCATTATTAGTGTATAGAAATGGAACAGAGGGGTGCCTGGGTGGCTCAGTTGTTAAGCGTCTGCCTTCAGTTCAGGGAGTGATCACACAGTGCTGGGATTGTGCCCCACATTGGGCTCCCTGCTCCATTGGAAGCCTGCTTCTTCCTCTGCCATTCCCCCTGCTGGTGTTCCCTTTCTCCCTAGGTGTCTCCCTCTGTCAAACAAATAAATAAAATTAAAAAAAAAAAAGATATGCAACAGAAAAGAAAAAGAAACTGTATATTGATTTTGTATCCTGCAACTTTATTGAATTTATCAGTTCTAACATTTTTTGGTGGAGTTTTTCAGGTTTTCTATACATAGTGTCATGCTATTTGCAAATAGTAAAATTATTGCTATTTACAATTCGGATGTCCTTTATTTATTTTTGTTTTCTGATTGCTGTGACTTGGACTTCCAGTACCATGTTGAATAGAAGTGATGAGAATGTATATCCTTGTCTTTCTCCTATTATTAGAGGAAAATCTCTCAGGTTTCCATCACTTAAGATGATGTTAGTTGTGGTTTTTTAATTTTTAAATGGCTTTTACATGTTGAGGTATGTTTCTTGTAAATCTACTTTATTGATAGTTTTTATCATGGGTGGGTGTTACACTTTAATTTTTTTTAAAGATTTTATTTATTTATTTATTTGAGAGAAAGAGAGAGGACAGAGGGGAGGGAGAGGGAGAAGAAGACTCTCTGCTGAGCAGAGAGCCCAATGTGGGGTTTGGTTCCAGGACCCTGAGATCATGACCTCAGCCAAAGGCAGATGGTTAATCAACTCAGCCACCCAGGCACCCTGTTATTCTTTATCAAATGCCTTTACTGCATCTATTGAAATGATCTTATGGTTTCTAATCTTTTATCTTCAAAGGTGATATATCATGTTTATTTATTTGTGAATTTGGAACCATTTCTGCATATCCAGAATAAATCCCACTTTATTGTGCTAAATACTTTTTCAGTGAATTTTTGATAATATTTGTTAGTATTTTGTCTAACATTTTTTCATCTGTATTTATCTGGGAATTTGGTCTGTAGTTCTCTTTGTAGTGGTGTCTTTATCTGGTTTTATGTATCAATGTGATGCTGGCTTCAAAGGATGAATTTGAAAGTTTTCCTACCTTTTATATTTTTTGAATAATTTGAAAAAAATAGATATTTGCTCTTTAAATATTTGGTAAAATTCACATGTGAAGCCATCTAGCCCTTCCCTTTTGTTTATTGGGAGTTTTATTCTTTTATTCTGTTAAAAATCCTTTACTGATAATTGGTCTGTTCAAATATTCTATTTCTTCCTTTTTTCAGTTTTGATAGTTCATATGCTTCTAGGAATTTATCCATTTCTTTCAGGTTGTCAAATTTGTTGGCATAAAGTTTTTCATAATATTCCCTAATAAATGTTTGTATTTCTGGGGCTTTGGCTGTTACTTCTCCTGTCTCATGATTTTATTCATTCTTATTCTCTGTCTTTTATTCTTGATAATTGTGATTAAAAGTTACCACTTTTGTTGATCTTTTCAGAGAACCATCTCTGGTTTCATTGATCAGTTCTCCTGTTTTGGTTTTTTTGGTTGTTGGTTTTTGTTTGTTTGTTTCTATATCTTTGTCAGATGACATGATACTCCATATAGAAGACCCAAAAGACTTCCCCTCCCAAAATTGCTGTAACTGATACACAAATTCAGTATAGTTGCAGGATACAAAATCAATGTACAGAAATCTGTTGCATTTCTATACACCAAGAATGAAACAGCAGAAAGAGAAACCAAGAAGTCAATCCCATTTACAACTTCACCAAAAACAATGAGATACCTAGGAATAATCCTAGCCAAATAAATAAAAAATCTGCAGCCTGAAAACTATAAAAGACTGATGAAAGAAATTTAAGATGACACACAAAAAAAATGGAAAAATACTCCATTCTTGTACATCAGAACAAAATTGCTAAAATATCTATACTCCCCAAAGCAATCTACACATTTAATGCAATCCTTACCAAAATGCCACCAGCATTTTTTACAGTGCTAGAACAAACAATCCTAAAATTTGTATGGAACCACAAAAGACCCCACAAAGCCAAAGGAATCTTGAAAAAGAAAAGAAAAGCTGGAGGCATTAAAATTCCAGACTTCAAGTTCTATCACAAAGCAGTAGTACTGGCAGAGAACTAGGCACATCAAATTCTAGAGGAGAACACAGGAAGTAACTTCTTTGACATAGGCCTTAACTACTTCTTACTGGATATGTCTCCTAGGCAAGGGGGAAAAAAGCAAATTCAACTATTAGGATTTCCTCACTATAAAAAGCTACTCTACAGTGAAAGGAACAATCAACAAAATTAAACAGCAAACTTTGAAATTGGAAAAGATACTTGCAAATGACAAATCTGATAGAGAGACTGTATCCAAAATATATGAAGAACTTATAAGACGCAGGACCCCAAAAATAAATAATCCAGTTAAAAAATGGGCAGGAGACATGAATAGACATTTTTCCAAAGTAGACAACCAGATGGGTTAACAAACATGTGAAAAGATGCTCGACAGCATTCATCATGAGGGAAAATCAAATTAAAACTGAAATGAAGTATCTCTCCAAGCACGACTCAGAATGGCTAAAATTAACAACACTGGAGCAGACAGGTGTCGACAAGGATTTTGAGAATGGGGAACACTTTTACACTGTTGATGGGAATACAAAGTGGTGCAACCACTATAGAAAACAGTACGTAAGTTCCTCAAAATGTCAAAAATAGAACTACCCTATGACCTAGCAATTGCACTAGTCGGTGTTTACCCTAAGGTTACAAATATACTGATTCAAAGGGATCTATGTTCATCAATTTTTATAGCAGCATTATCGACAATAGCCAAATTATGGAAAGAGTCCAAGTCCCTTGACTGATGAATGGTTAATCTCCATAATGGAATATTACTCGGCCATGAAAAAGAATTAACTCTTACCATTTGCAAGGGTATGGTTGGAGCTAGAGAGTATTATGCTAAGTAAAATAAGTTAGTCAGAGAAAAACAAATACCATATGATTTCACTCATTTGTGGCATTTAAAAAAATAAAGCAGATGGACATATAGGGAAAAAAAGAGAGGCAAACCAAGAATCAGACTCTTAACTGTAGAGAGCAAACTGAGAGTTACTCTAGGGGAGGTGGTAGGAGGTGGGTTAAATAGGCAATGGGTATTAAGGAGGGCACTTGTTATAATTGCTGGATGCTGTATAATAAATGATGAATCACTAAATTCTACCCCTGAAACTAATATTATACTGTATATTAGCTAACTGGAATTTAAATAAAACCTTAAAAAAAACCCAACAATCCAAATCAAGGAAGAATCTGTTCTGTAATTCTGATTAGTAAATCCATGAGCATCACCCCTTGAAGCGCAGAATGGTGCTCACTCTATCACTCTTCCTGAAATGAAAATTATGAATGAAATATAGTGACAATCATTTTAGCAGTATGAATTTTCTTTGTAAATTAATCATACTTTATACACACAGAGACACACATGTTGATACAACTTACTTTCATGTTATCAGAATGAAAAAGATCTTTTCCAGTAGGTGAAGTGTAAGCAGACAACTTCGAAAAACAGTTGGATTCTCTAGAGCTCTTACAAAATTTCAGTTAAGAAAATCCATATTTATTTTTAAAATACACCATTGACATTTACTTTTAGAAATGACAAATTGAGATGTTTCTCTTGGAGAAGTAATGTAATTAACAGTGATATTAATATCACTATAAATAGAAAAGTGTAGATTGCATTAAGCGGCTGGCTGCCATTAGCAGTAAGTGGAATATAAATTATTTTTTTTAAAGATTTTATTTATTTATTTGACAGAGATAGAGACAGCCAGCGAGAGAGGGAACACAAGCAGGGGGAGTGGGAGAGGAAGAAGCAGGCTCATAGCAGAGGAGCCCAATGTGGGGCTCGATCCCATAACGCCAGGATCACGCCCTGAGCCGAAGGCAGACGCTTAACCGCTGTGCCACCCAGGCGCCCCGGAATATAAATTATTTTGTTTTTCTTTCTTACATGAAGTTAACTAGCTTCCCTTGGGATGCAACTTAAAACTTTGCCTCTGTTAATAAATAGCCTTAACTTTACTCATTGAAGTTTCTACTCTGGATTTTTAATGCCTGGCAAAGAATATCTTTTTCTTTTTTCTACCCTCTACTTCCGCTAATTGTAGTATAAATTTGGGAAAATAAGAAAATGAATAAGGAGATTGAGAAGAACTTATATGATGAAATTAATAATGTAAAACAAGGAGAACAGATTTTCATATCACTAGCCATAGTTGTCTCTTTCTATTCAGCAAAACTTCCAGGGACTGAGAAGCACATTGTCAAGAAATGGCAAATTCTGAATATTGTTAAATATGATGAATTCTAGTGGTTGACAAGTGGCTGTGGTTCTCATACTGTCTCCTTTACAGGTGGAGATTTGATAGTTTGACCCTGTCCAGGAAAATTCATTTATCAGTTGCCAGTACAGAGGAGACTAGGGAAAAAACTATTTCCTAACAAAAAAGACAGGGAAAGTATGTCAACTGCTCTTATCCCCTCAGCCCACTCTCTTCCCCAAGTACAGTTGAAATTCCTCCTGTAAACACTCTGTCTTTCCCTGTCACTGTTTCTTGTGTCTCTGTTTCTCTGTCCTTTTCTCTGGGTTTCTTTCTCTATGCAAACTTCAGACTGTATCTTTTACTTTTTATGTTCTTTGTGTTGAAATATTCTCATAAGGTTGAAGATTCTTATAAGCATTTGTTTTGCTTTTTTTTTTTTGGTTAGTGCTGTGGTGCTTTGTTAATAACTCCTAGCATTTGTATGTGTATATGATATGCAAGGTAGTCAACACATTAGATAACCAGCCTGTATCTTCCATTTCAGCACAAACTGGCAAACTCAATTCAAAGATATTGATAAGTAGTATAAATATGTCACTGAAAATATATGCCCATAAGTGAGACATAAACCCATGAGCAATTTCACACTGTCCTTAAAATGGTCAAAAGCTTAACTTTGAAACAACTTGATTATTTTCCTAAGATCATTCCTAGAAATTTGCAACTTCAATTGTTTAGAGGATTAATTATGTTATTCTTACTAATATTGAGGTATTAAAAATAGTAAAAATAATTAAATTTTGTGTATTATTGTACTTTTATGACATTGTAATCCATGTTCTATAGGTACTGGGAAAAAACAAATCAATCTTTTGTTTTGCTGAATGCAAAATGTATTATTATTTCAGATTTTTATTATAGTGGAAGGACAATGGAATTATTGTTAAGTTTCGTATTTTCTAATTGGATATTGGACAAATTGCTTTATTTTGTGAACCTCTAGTTCCTTTTTAGAAAATGGATAATATTTGATTGGTAAAATTGATAGGTGTGCTGTGTGGTACATATGATACAATGAGTAGATGTGGGAGAAATTCTCAGCTTAGAACTGAAAACTCAAAATTCATCAAAAACAGGCAGTTGCATGATGTAGACTGTAATTTGATGTTCTTATTCTTTTGAATAAAATATTTGTCCAATGAAATTTCACAAATAAGTGTTAAGATTATTAAGATTCATTTAATTTGAGCATTGTAGCTGATATGACAAGATAATTGTTTTAATCTCATATTTTTAAGATAAGCACAATCATGGCTTTTGCTTCCCTCTCATTTCAGCAGGAAACTTTCAATAGTCAAAATGAGTCATGAGAATTCCAGCACGATCACTGAGCTGGTCCTTGTAGGATTTTCCAATCACCCCCAGACTGAGATTCCATTCTTTTTTCTCTTTTCTCTGGTCTACTCGGCAAATCTTGTTGGAAACACAGCTGTTATCATCTTAGTCGTCGTAGATTCCTCTCTCCAGACACCCATGTATATCTTCCTTTGTCACCTGGCCTTTCTCAACATATTTTTTAGCACAGTTGTGGTCCCCAAGATGCTTTTTAATTTTCTTGCAAGCAGGAAAGTCATATCTTACAACTTCTATATTGCTCAGACTTACATCACCTTATTCCTGGAGTCAACTGAGTGCTTTCTCCTTGCAGTAATGGCACTGGATCGCTATGTGGCCATTTGTTACCCACTGAGATATCTGCTCATCATGAACTGGTCTGTATGCATGACATTGGCTCTGGGGGCCTGGATCATTGGCTTTTTTGCCTCAGTGGTGCCTCTCTACCACATAATTCTTCCACTCTGCAGTCCATATGTTGTTGACTATATTGTCTGTGAATTGCCCATTCTTCTTCACATTTTCTGTGCTGTTACATCCCTGCAGGAGACTGTGATGGCCATGGGGGGGCTGGAACGGTGTTATTCCCCTTCCTCCTCATTATACTCTCCTACCTTCGCATCTTGGTGGCTGTTATGAAAATAGATTCTGTTAAAGGCAAGAAAAAAGCCTTTTCTACATGTACTTCCCACCTGATTGTGGTGACCATATATTATGGAACTGGATTGATCCGGTACATGAGACCCAAGTCCTTCTATTCAGCAGAGGGAGACAAACTCATCTCTGTGTTCTATGCAATCATCATCCCTACGCTGAATCCTTTCATTTACAGCCTAAGGAACAAGGAAGTCAAAGAGGGTATGAGAAGAGTCATGGGAGGATACAAAAATGAAACAAAATAACAAATAACAGACTAGAATCTTTAGAAGTTAAAGGCAATGTTTACTTTTTTTTTATCCTGTGTTCATATCCAAATACTATGAGACTAAGCTTCATCCCAAATAATTTGGATTTGGCAGACTCTCAGATAAAAGCAGTCATCACATTTTTACAAATCTCAAGTGTTCCCAGTTCAAGTTTCTCCTATGAGTGACCATGTATGGATAATTGTTTCTGATGTGTCAGAACATCTTTGTGTCAGCTCAATGAAATATGTTGTTAACTGCACCATGAACTTCCAGGTCAACACATTGCTATGCCCTGTAGTCACTGCCTTTACAATATTTTATTCTCTATTTTTTCCATTTATTTTGCAAGGTGTCAAATTACGACAAGGTGTCTCATTCTTACTTTACTAATAAGCTCCATCTTTTCTGGGGTTTCAGCCTGAATATATGAGTCTCAGAACTTTACTGGGTAAAATGAAAGTCAGTGCAAATTCTGAAAAATATATATCATTAATTCTTACAAAAGAGAAATATATTTGAAATTACTGATGAGAGTTTTTTAAAGAAGTATAAAACACTGTACTTTTTTTGTTTTATTTTTTCTTTATCTAAACTTTTACCTTTCTGATCTCTAATTTTAGGAAAAGGGTATGATTTTTTGAATTTGAAAACCGAAGAAAAACTCTACTCAATTACTTAAATTTTAGTTATCTCCATATGGAAGGCAGCTTGCAAGAATAAATACTAACAGTAATTTAATTTATTAACTTTTTAGATATTTAAACATATTGGCTACAGATTTGCCACTATAGTATCTTAGGGAGTCATATATTAAATAGTTTAATATTGCTGAATTTGGAGGCCAACTGTAGAATTAATCCTAGGTTCAATCACTTATTTGCTATATGTCTTTTATCAAAATGTTTTCTGTGCTTCAATTTCCCTCTTGAAAAATCAGGTAATGCAATGTATAGGAGTGTAACGGTGAACACATAAAATACAGATAAAATAAAAGAGAGGCTTAAAACACACTAGATAAGATCATTTTCCATATGCTGTTGAAAAAAAAGAAAAGAACTTTGTGCTACTTTCCACAATTTTATAGAAATAAAAGAAATGTACAGTAATTACACTACATAATCATCTTTTCAGACTCTCTTCTAATTTCTGTTGGAAATTGATGTTTTCATGAAAGTGGAAATTCCTCTTTCCAAAGTTAGTAAACATAGAATAATCTAGAGTTTCTATCCACAACTTTAATAAGTATGAGTGCCAAAGCACTTAATGTCTCTAATTAACCTATTGCACACCTGAGTACCAGAGAATGACTGATGCTTATCCCTGTATGGCAGGCCTCTGACTTCTTTAAAGAAACTTAATTCTAACATATGTAAGAAACAGTAGTTTCTGTCTCTGTCATCAAATTTTATGATACGCTGATGTATAATACATAAGAGAAAAAAGGGAAACAAATCTTAATGTGGAGTGAAGCAATAGGTGTTTGATTTGTAATATTTTTTGCAATACCTAAGGCTCCATGGAAACATTGTATAAATGCATATGTGCGGTCTTCGTTGTACCAAGTTCATTTTGCAGTGTCTCCATATTAATGACTTTACTTAAAAGCAATGCAATTACTGTAGTGATCCAATACGTTGTCATCAAAACCAAATACATGATAGCATCATATCCTGCTTTTACAACCATTTCTCCAACAAGCAGAACATACTGAGGAAATAGTTTGAAAGGAAACCCCTGTGAGTTGAATGAGAAGGCCTGAATAAAATCTTAATTCAACGCAAAATATATACACTTTGGGCTCATTTTATTTACTTTGAAATCAATGACCAGACTATCTTTAGTTCACTGCAAAGTGATCCTTCCTTTTAATCAGAAAATAGTTCTAATAAATCTTTCTTTCATGACATATAGTCAGCAAGCAATCTAAGAATATTATCATTTCCGTAGTAGTAAAGTGAATCTAGAACCAACATACATAGAGTTAGACCAGTTATTTTTTTCTGTCATTGTTTAAAATTAACAACAGATCTAGTAAAATGAATTTTAAATAACAAAAGATAAATTTGTTGAGAAATAGTAGTTATAGATCAATAAAGAATTTGATTGCAAGTAATTTTTTTCTTAGAAAATTTACAGACCTCACCACCAACTCCCTCTATTTTAATCTCATATTGAATGTTTAGCTATATCTTAATGAAAACTTACTGAGAATGTGAATTTTGTCTGTTTTCCAGAAATCTCTGTTACTCATCTGGATTCATATAAAAACATAAAATGTATACATTTAATTTATTAAATTATTATCACTGTTCAAAGCTTTGGGAAACAATCTGACTTTGACTAAATTTTCCACTTAACCTAGTAAATACCTGATTAAGTCACTCTTATCTTTGGTTAAACCAAATTTTTTTCCCCACATCAAAAATAAATTTTGTGCTGGCTATTGATGATAGGTTGACTTTGGTAATTTAAGCAACTTTGCAAACAATAGGTCTGTTGTTGGAAACCATGGCCAAGAATATAAAAGGACAAGGACATGCAATTATGAGAAGACAATGCGGAGGAAAGTCAGTTTCCCTAAGGTTTAATTATGAGAAACTTCTTGCTCAAGTAATTAGCATAGGCCTTCCACATGTCTTAATGAGATCATGGGAAGAAAAGGAGTTTCTTCATTTTCCCTCAATACACTGTCTCATACACAAATGAAGAGAATTTTTTTTTTGAGATTTGAACATGATATTGGATCTATAAACACATTAGTTAGATGATTTGAGAGGAACTGACTGGTTAAATACATAAGTAAATTATAGGCCCACTAAGTTCTTTCTTTTTAGGTTATAAATAGGTAAGCCTTGCAGTGTGTGTGTGTGTGTGTGTGTGTGTTTCTAAAAGATATGGGCTTATAATTAACAGTTGTAGGATCTAATCAAGGAAAATTTTAATTCATTGTGAATACTTGGAGGCAACATAAATTTTAGTGTCTTTTTTTCTATAATAATATTTTTATTATATTGTCTTATTCACCATACAGTACATCCCTGGTTTTTATGTAAAGTTCATTGATTCATTAGTTGCGTATAACACCCAGTGCACCATGCAATACGTGCCCTACTTACTACCCATCACCAGCCTATCCCAGTCACCCATCAACCTCCCCTCTGAAGCCCTCAGTTTGTTTCTCAGAGCCCATAGTCTCTCATGCTTCATTCCCCCTTCTGATTAACCCCCCTTCTTTATCCCTTTCTTCTCCTATGGATCTTCCTGGTTCTTATGTTCCATAGATGAGAGAAATCATATGATAATTGTCTTTCTCTGCTTGACTTATTTCACTTAGAATTATCTCCTCCAGTGCCATCCATGTTGCAGCAAATGTTGAGAACTCGTTCTTTGTGATAGCTGAGTAATATTCCATTGTATATATGGACCACAGCTTCTTAATCCAGTCATCTGTTGAAGGGCATCTCGGCTCCTTCCATGATTTAGCTATTGTGGACAATGCTCCTATGAACACTGGGGTGCATATGGCCCTTCTCTTCACTACATCTGTATCTTTGGGGTAAATACCCAGTAGTGCAATGGCTGGGCCATAGGGTAGCTCAATTTTTATCTTTTTAAGGGACCTCCACACTGTTTTCCAGAGTGGCTGTACCAACTTGCATTCCCACCAACAATGTAGGAGGCATCCCCTTTCTCCACATCCTCTGAAACAATTGTTTCTTGCCGTGTCAATTTTTGCCATTCTAACTGGCATAACGTGGTATCTCAGTGTGGTTTTGATTTGAATTTCCCTGATGGCTAATGATTTTGAACATTTTTTCATGTGTCTGTTTGCAATTTCTATGTCTTCATTGGAAAAGTGTCTGTTACGTAATGTCTTCAGTATCAAGAACTAATGATGTTTGCTCAGGAAAATATATTTATTGTATCTGTTTTCCTGTTTGTTTTTGATTTTTTTCCATTTAAAAAATTTTTTTCTCTAAGTTTTATTTATTTTATTTTATTAATAATAAAAACAAATTTATTGTGTTATGTTAGTCACTATATACTACATCCCTAGTTTTTGATGCAGTGTTCCATGATTCATTTTTTGCGTATAACACCCAGTGCTCCATGCAACGTGTGCCCTCCTGAATACCCATCACCGGCCTATCCCATTCCCCCACCCCTCAGTTTGTTTCCCAGGATCCATAGTCTTTCGTGGTTCATTCCCTCTTCTGTCTACCCCCCCTTCTTTCTTCCCTTCTTTCTGATGAGGTTGTGGAATATAGGTGAGGTTCATTGGGGTGGAGTCCAGAGCCAACGACCAAGAAAGAATTCTTGAAGCATCTTTGGTGCAAAATTGGTGGTTTATTAAAACACGGGGACAGGACCTGTAGGCAGAAAGAGCTGCTGCCCCGGGTTGTTAGTAGTGGCTGATTATATACCATGGGGTTGGGGGTGAGGAAAAAGGAGGCTGAGAAAGCACTTTTGTATGTCAAAGAAGACTGGCAGGACACTGGAGGCCCCACCACCATCAAGCCAAGGCTGTCCACACTATCGTTATGTCCTTATCAATGAGCTGCAGGTCCAAAGAAATTCCACTTTATTTACATTTCCTTCTGCCTTAGCTTCCCTCAATTTTATGGAGGGGATGGTAATGTTAGGGCTTAAGAAAACTGACTTATGGGTTTTGAAGGGCTGTGATCTCTGTCAGTTCACCATTTGTTTTGGGTTTTTTTTTTTTTAATTTTTCCTTTCTTTAGTTTTAGGGCAGCAAGAAGTGCCAAGGAATGTTGCATGTATGGCGGGGTGGGGGGGGGTTGAAGGGTGTCAGCTTCTACTTTGTCTTCAGCCAGCCTTCTCTTCCCTCATCACTTCTCCTACCAATCTCCCTGATATTCCTTATGTTCCATAAATGAGTGAAACCATATGATAATTGTCTTTCTCTGCTTGACTTATTTCACTTATCATAATCTCCTCCAGTCCCACCTATCTTGCAGCAAATATATATATAAAAACTTATTTTAAGGAATTTTCTCAAGTGATTATGGAGGCTTGCAAGCCAAATTCCCAAATCTGGTAGGTGGTCCAGCGTGCTGGAAACAAAAGAGAGCTACTGCTGTAATGTTTGAAGATCTTCTGCTAGCAATTCCTTCCTGGTCAAGAGAGTTCAATCTTTTGTTCCATTTAAGCCTCCAAATGATTGAGTTAGGCCCACCCACATCATGGAATAAAATTTTGCTTTCTCAAAGTCCACTGACTTAAATGTTAATCTCATTTAATTGTTAAACATCTAGATTAATATTTGACCACATATCTGGGCACTGTGGCCCAGCCAGGTTGACATACAAAATTACCCATGCAATTTCATATTCAGATTATTCATTTCTAGCATATAGTCACACACTGTTTTTTAGATATTAATCTTATACCATAAATGATTTGCTGAATTAATTAATTCTATTACTTTTTAATATACTATTTGGGGTTTTCTATATTTAAAATTATGTTATCTGTGAGTATAGACCTTCTCTGTTACTTGTTTAATTTCTCCAACTGCTATTTCCAATACTATGTTGAATAAAAGTGACAAAAGTGAACCCATCCTTAATTTGTTTTGTTCTTGACATTAGGATAAAAGAATTCAGTCTTTCAGGTTTGCTGGGCAGATGGCGAAGGAGGAGAACCCTAAACTTACCTTGTACTACAGATACAATTAGATAACCTTCACGGTAGTGAAAATAACCCAGAAAACAACCCAAAGACTGGCAGAACAAATGTCATAAATAAAGGTAGAGAGGAATCTACATTGAAGAAGGTAGGAAGGGTGATGACTTCTGGGAGCAAAGCGGACTCTGGTTTTTCACAGTGGGGAGGGAGCTGATGGCACAGAGAAAGGTGGAAAACAGACATTCACACAAAGGAGCCTACAAATGGGGGGTATGAATCTCCATAATTTTTCACTTTGAAAGGCAGGCAGACTGAATCTCATTAGTTTACAACCACTGGGACCTAAGCCTGGAATTTTAAAAATCAGTGGGTTAGGCTTTGAGAGCCCAGAGGACATTAGGAAGTTAGGTTCTCACACTTAAAGAAACAACACTATAAACAGCCCCTGCAGATGTACTGTAGAGCAAGCAGTTTGAAAAATTCCCGGGGCAGTGATTTTCTCATCTCAGATCATGGCCCAGAAAGATAGGGATCAAATGGAGACCCCTCCAGGAACAAAGGGAGTAGCAGGTGCCATTGATCTCTCCCAATCCCAACATAAACAATGGTCTCCTGCAGGAACCAGCGCTAGGCCTATGCTGCTTACTTAACTTACTTACAACAACCCCCCCCACACACACACACACTCATGCATCACCTCTGATGCCACACTCTAAGCCATGCTCCTGTTAGTCCATGCACTGCAGGCCCCTGACTCAAAACACCAACACAAACCACGCTAACACCGTATCTCCTGATCAACATGTTTTGTGGGACCTCAGTTCTAGCAGCAGTGGTGCAGGTCTCGTTTCCCAAGGGGACCACAACACTGACTTTGTTTAAACATGTTTAAACTTTGTTAAAACATGCCCCATCCCTACTGGGGAATAACCCTTGCCTATAATAGGCAAATAGGGCCTCTGTAGATCATTGGACTAAAGGAAAAAGAGACCAAGACTCAAAAGCAAAGCACACACAACACACATAAGGAGAAACTCATGAAGCACCAGGTGTAGCTAACTTTCCTAACACAGAGGAACAGATACAGAAAAGTTAGACAAAATGAAGACATAGAGGAAAATCTGCCAAATGAAAAAATAGGACCAACCCATAGCAAGAGACCAAAGCAAAATGGAAATAAGTAATATGCCTGAGAGATTATTTAAATTATCATAAAGATATTCAGAGGACCTGGGAAAAGAGTGAAGGGCATTAGTGAGACTCATTTTTTTTAAATTTTTTGAAAGATTTTCTTTATTTGTCAGAGAGACAAAAAGAAAAAGAGAGCACAAACAGGAGGACCAACAGGCATAGGGGAAAAGCAAGCTCCTGCTGAGCAAGGAGCCCAATTCAGGACTCTATCCCAGCACCCTGGGATCATAACTTGAGCCAAAGGAAGATGGTTAACTGACTGAGCCACCCAAGTGCCCCATCAGTGAGACTCTTAACACAGAAATAAAAAAGAACCAATCAGAGATTTAAAAAAAAAACACAATAAAGGAAATTAAAAATACGTATTTGTTTGTTTGTTTTTAGTTTCAGAAGTGGAATTTAGCAAATTCATCACTTACATATGACACCCAGGGCTCATCAAAACAACTTCTTTTCTTAATACCCACCACCAATTTAACAAACCCCCTACTGCCTCACCTCTACCACTCACAGTTTGTTCTCTGTACATAAGAGCCATCCACTTCCTGTTCTAGCTCTGATTCCAATGTATCATTTGAAAGAATCAGAAGAACCAAAAGAACCAAAAACATGTGCCAAAGAGTTAAAGTGCACTTACCCCTAAAGCTCAGGGATTGATGTGGAACATATCACAAATGGATTAGTAAGCTGTGAAGAGACTAAAAACTGGCCCCGCTCATGGGAATGAGTGAATGAGTCCAGAATTTACACTCTTAGCCTTACCATCTGTCAGGCATCATCAAACCTACAATCAAGCCAAGCTTCTCTCCCATGTGGGTTAATGCTATGATACCAGCAAATTTGCTTTCTGTCACTCTTTTCTCTAAACAGCAGTGAGGTTTGCAAATGCAGAATGTATCATGTCAGCTCCTATTTGATATCCTTTGATAATTCATCAACTGTCTTAATGTAAAATGCAAAATCCCTTATACGGCTTTTAATGACAGGCAGAAACTAACTCTTGTCTTTCTCCACAAACTCATCTCCTTCCTCCATCCCCACGTTTCCCAGGTTTCTTCTCCTGACATTCATGCCATGTTCTCTGCCTGAGACACTACTTCCATTCTTAATCTCCTCATCTGTAAAGTATAGGTTAAAGTACAACATCAACATAGAAAGCTTTCCTAGAGCTCTATGTTGATTCAGACCTTATTGTTCCATGTAAATACACCAGTTTATACTTTACTGTTTCACAGCTAACACCACAAATAAACATAAATCCATTATTCCTTTTATAAGTCATTACATATATCTCTCCCTCAAAACTAGAGGCTCCATTATGGCAAAATCTTCCTTGGCCATTTCTTTAACATTGTGTTCCTGGTCAATTCAGACTGCAGCAAGAGGATGGCATATATAAAGCGCTTGAAAATAACTGTGGAATTAATAAATGAGATAGTAGGCAGGAGTACCAAAGGTCTTCTAAATATTGGCTGAATAAAAGAAATTTTGACTCCTTTCTTCCTGCCTTCTTCTCTTCCTATCTGTTCCCTTCACTTTTCTTCCTTGTCCCTTCTTTTTTTCCCTTTCCCCAGTTTCCTTACTTTATTTCTTTGTTTTTTCCCCTTCTCTCTTTCTCCCTTTCTCTCTCACCCTCTATCTTTTGTCTTTCTCTCTCTCCCCTTCTCCCTCTCTCTCCTTCCCTTTCCATCTGTCCCTCCCCTCCACTTACAATTCCCTCCCCCTGTCTTACTCCTTCCATCCTTCCTTCTGTTCCTAGGATTTTATTAAACAGAAAACATTAAAATGTCTAAGTTTCTATAGATAAATCTTAGGCACTTCAAAAAAACTTTGATCCCTCCTACATTGTTGGTGGGAAGGCAATTTGGTACAGCCACTCTGGAAAACAGTGTGGAGGTCCCTTAAAGGGTTAAAAATTGAGCTACTCTATTACCCAGCCATTGCACTACTGGGTGTTTTCCCCGAAGATACAGACTTAGTGAAGAGAAGGGCCATATGCACCCCAATGTTCATAGCTGCATTGTCCACAATAGCTAAATCGTGGAAGAAACCGAGATGCCCTTCAACAGATGACTGGATTAAGAAGTTGTGGTCCATTTATACAATGGTATATTACTCAGCTATCACAAAGAACGAGTTCTCAACATTTGCTGCAACATGGATGGCACTGGGGGAGATAATGCTAAGTGAAATAAGTCAAGCAGAGAAAGACAATTATCATATGATTTCTCTCATCTATGGAACATAAGAACTAGGAAGGTCTGTAGGAGAAGAAAGGGATAAAGAAAGGGGGGGTAATCAGAAAGGGGAATGAAGCATGAGAGACTATGGACTCTGAGAAACAAACTGAAGGCTTCAGAGGGGAGGGGTGGGGGACTGGGATAGACTGGTGATGGGTAGTAAGGAGGGCATGTATTGCATGGTGCACTGTGTGTTATATGCAACTAATGAATCATCGAACTTTACATCAGAAACCAGGGATGTACTGTATGGTGACTAACATAATATAATTAAAAAACATTAAAAAAAAGAATCATGACCATTAAAAAAATCCTTTGTTCTTGTCATGAGGAGATAGTTTATTTCAACAATAGTTTATATATCTTTTCTTTTTTTCATTTTTTTATTCCACAGGCATTTAATAGGTCCCAGTAGCACAAAGAATTGAATCTATAAGGCCAGTTTCCTATCAGTATCTGAAAGATGTATAACTTTCTGCACATATCCTTTATGAACTCAGGAGAAATTCTCCTGTAAAATCTAAAAATAATGCGAGAAGTCATCATGCCCTCGAGTCACATGATTAGAATCTCACCAGAAGTTGGAAAACAGTGCCAAAGGACAAAAATGCCCCCAAAATGATTTGGTAGAGGCAATTTATCTTTTTAGCAGTTGTTGGAAAGGGGCCATGAAGAAACTCTTTCATTATGGCTTATGAAATTCAACATAGCATCAAGGATTCCATTCTAGTTTGAAGGCTCTGAACCTGCCACTCACATATTCCCAAACTTAATCCATTATATATCCTGTGCTAATTTTCCTTACCACACACACACACACACACACACACACACACACACCAAACTCCCCTTCACTCTTATTCCATAGATACCACACTTTTTTTTTCATTTCTTTTCTAACAGCATCTTTGAATTCTTGGTTCCTCAAGCTATTGATAACAGGGTTCAACAGAGAGGTCACCACAGTGTAGAAGACAAAAATGATCTTGTTGATTTCAGGTGACAGGTGGTCATTGTGGTGAACATACATGGAGATCATGGTCCCACAGTAGTGACAACAGCCACATGGGATCCAGTTGTGGGAAAGGTCTTCATCAGGCCAGAGGCTGAAGGTATTCTCAATACTGTGGGCACAATGAAAACATAGGACACAAGTGTAAGAAGAAAGCAAATGCACAGCACTACAATTGACAGGATAAAGATGGTCATCCTGGTGATATACACACTGGAACATGAGAGCTGCATGAGGGGAAAGGGGTCACAGAAGAAATGATTCATCTGGTTAGGACCACAGAAATCCAACTTGGAAATCATTAGGGAGGGCAGAAATCCTGTGCCAACACCTGTCAACCAGGAGACTGCCACCAACCTGGTGCAGATCTCAGGATTCATCAGGGAAGAGTAGTCGAGTGGGTTGCAGATGGCCAGATATCAGTCATAGGCCATCATGGCCAGAAAAAAGAATATTCAGTATCACCAAAGAACACAAAGAAATGAAGCTGTGCCATCTGTACAGGCAGGGAAGGAGATTGCTTGGCCATGGGAGGAAAAATGGCTAAGAAAAGGGGCACAATAGTGGATGTATACCAGATCTCCAGAAAGGAAAGATAGTTGAGCAATATCTTCATAGATGAGTATAGTCGCTGGTCTTGGCTCACCACTGCAATAATGACAATATTCCCTGTGATCATGAGAAAGTAGATGAACAGAGAAATGGCTAAAAGCCAATGTCTGGCATTCAAAAATTTTCTGGAATCCTAGCAGCTGAAACTCAGTGTCATTGGACATATTTTGGGGGCTTCATTGCCAATGGAAGGGAGAATATTTTGGAAAAATAGTACACAAGGCATCCAAATATTTGTAGCTATTGATGTTTAGCAGTTTAGAGATTAATTTTTAAAAATAGTTTAGATCTTTGTGTACAACACTTTACAGGAACAAATGTTAATTCCACCTTGGTTTTATAAAAAATATTTTGTTATCACAAGCTGAATGTGGATGTTAGATCTTGGAAAGAACCTCAGCAAATTCCACTGATTTTGTTCTCTGAAATTTAGAAGTCGGGCCCAAAGATAAAAAAGAAGAGAAGAAGAAAAGAAAAAAAAGAAAAGAAAAGAAAGGAAAGAAAAGAAAAGAAAAGAAAGAAAAGAAAGAAAAGAAAAGAAAAGAAAAGAAAAGAAAAGAAAAGAAAAGAAAAGAAAAGGAAAGAACATACCAAAAACACCTCTGATGGAAACCAAATTTGGAAACTAAGAATAACAGTTCTTTTTAAAAGCAGACATATATGAAATCAATGACTTTCTTTCCATACATATGGGTTTGTCTGATAAACAATCAGACATAGCATATCTCCTATGACATCTTAGGGAAGTTTATTCATTCTCTTCTCAAACAGTAATTATGGGTACCTTGTGCTCTCCCCCCTCTTTCTCTCTCTCTTTCTGTCTGTGTGTGTGTGTGTAGCTTTTTGTGCTGAGCGAACCTGTACCTCAATTGGCATCCTTTCTTGTCTTGTTGGATACCATGCTCTGCCACTGAGCATGTATCTTGTATGCATTCAACATGTCACCTTTCTTTGCTTTCCTTTCATTTATTTTAAGAGCTAGTCCTGATTAAAGGCAACATCCACCTGTGATAACTGAGCTTCTTTGAAATAAAGAAGATGAGAGACACACATAATGTTGTCATTTTAAAATTCATAACCATTAATTCCAGTGTGTCTTTAGTGCTGTGGAAACTTTTGTTCATCTATTTACTCTTCCATTTTCCTCAGTGACTATTTGATATGTTTTTCTCTTTTGGAAGCTTCCAACATTTCCTTGTCTACCTATGACTTCAGCCAAAGATCTATTTTTCTGAAGGAAAAAACAAAACTGAAATCCTCCAATGGGAATATCCAGATACTCAGGCTACTAAATTCCCCACCTACCACCTTCAATTTCTCTGAATCTGTTTCCTACATCTTACTCAAAATAAAAAGTTTTTTCCTGGATTAAGGTAAATCCCTGTACACATGCTTTAGTTCCTGCACTTTCCCATACAGTGGAAAGTTTTTCAGGTGTTACACTTTCTTACTCGCCTGAATTAACAATGGTTCCTATCTGCCAGATCATTTCCTCAGCATTTAAACAGGCTGGCCTTCTCTCCCTTTAAAAAGACAGAACAGGACACCTGGGTGGCTCAGTCAGTTAAGCGTCTGCCTTCTGCTCAGGTCATGATCCCAGGATCCTGGGATCGAGTCCCATATCAGGCTTCTCTCTCTGCCTGCCACTCCCCCTACTTGTGTTTGCTAGCTCTCTCTTTATGACAAATAAATAAATAAAATCTTTAAAAAAATAAAGGTAAAAAAAATAAAAAGACAGACTATTTGAGGAATTAAATGGTGGAGGATTAGGAGAACCCTAAGCTTACCTCATCCCTCAAACACAGCTAGATAAATATCAGATAATATTGAAGATGCAAAAAATCATTTTGAAGACTGAAAGAACAAAACTGCACAACTAGAGGTAGAAAAATAGCCACATTGTAGAAAGTAGGAGCTGCAGAAAGTTGATTTGGGGAAGAAAAGAACTGTGGGTTCTGTGAAGGAGAGGCAACCCTGATCATGAAGGGAAGAGCAAGAGCAAGAGAGAGAGAGAGAGAGAGAGAGAGAGAGAGAGAAAGAGCAAAAGCACATGTAGGGGATTGCATAAGGAAAAAAAAGTCCCCAAAACATTGACTGGGAAAAGGAGAGGGCTGACTATATGAAGTTTTCATAAGAAGAAGAGTGCAAATTCTGATGTTTTGGAAGTCTGTGCTATCACCACGGTCATGCCCTGGAGGACTTGGTGGTGCTTTGGTGGGGAAGGAGGGCACAAACCCAGAACTGGGCAGGTGATCTGAGGATCCCATGAGTCACACAGGGAGAAACTGTTCCACCACATGCAGTACATTTAGGAGTGGCAGCACAGCCTCTCTAGGGATGAAAGACCTGGCAGCACCACTGTAATACCCTTTTCACAACCATTGGAACAAAGACACCAGCTGAGGGCAGCAAAGCTTGGTGCTGGCTTTTTGTTGCACTTTGTCATAAAGTTCGAACCACTATGTGGTCACAGGAATGATTTCTGGGACAAGCCTGCACTGGCCAGAGTGCAGAGAGATGCTCCCCCAGGGGATGAGCACAGGTTCACACCATGCAGATCTCTAAAATTTGGAGTTGTAAAATCCAGTCACAAGCCTGAGATAAATCAGATGTACTCTGCCACTTGGCAGGTGGACAGCTCAGATACAGGCAGTGTGAAAGCAGGGACCTAGCAGAAACCAAACATACAAGAGAGGTGATAGTTTGCTCTTCTGTGAGGGCTTCCTATGGATTGGCAGGCTGGAACTCCCAGCTCCAGGGACAAGAGGTGGGCAAGGCACTTTCCTCAACAACACTGACTAACTTCAGTGAGCAAAGCAGTGCCACCTAGCGGAGGTTAGAGCTGCTTGCACCAAACCCCCACTCCAGATGCTATGTAGGTACATCTCCACTGAGGCAAATCCACCTGGGAATCAGACAACACGCCCCGCCCCCGGAACATCAGCACAGACCTTTCACACACACCAACCCTACTGATCATAGAGTGCTATAAACCTTCAGCTATAGGTGAAATAGGATCTGCTGTCTTAGTTATTTTATTATTTTATTTATTTTTTTGTTACTTTTAGGAGCAGGAATACATCAGGCTTTCCTAATCATCACACACACAAAAAACAGTGACCCAGACAAAATGACAAGATGGAGGAATTCATCTCAAAAGAAAGAAGAGGAAGAAGTCATGGCCAGGGATTTAATAAATACAGATACAAGTAAGATGTCTGAAACAGAATTTAAAACACTAATAATAAGGATATTAGCTGGGCTTCAGAAAGGCACAGAAGATGCTAGAGAACCCCTTATTGTAAAGGAAAATGAACAAAAACTACACAAGCTGAAATTGAAATGCTATAACCAAGATATAAATCCAAATGGATGCAATGAGATTGAGGATGGACAAGCAGAGGAATGAATCAGTGATCTAGAAGGTAACAATACAGAAAATAATGAAGCTGAAAAGAACAGGGAAAGTAGGGCACACAATGTCTACACAAGTAAGTCTACACAAATGTAGACTTAGGGAACTCAGTTACTCCTTAAAGCATAATAACATTCATACCATAGGATTCCCAGAACAAGAAGAGAAAGGAAAAAGGGCAGAAGATTTATTTCAGAAAATTATAGCCAAAAACTTTCCTAATCTGGAAAAGGAACAGACATCAAGATCCAAGAACCACAGAGAACTCTCATTAAATTAAAAAAAAAAAAGCCAGCCTTCACAGGACATGGACAAAATACACGAACAAGGAAAGAATCCTGAAAGAAGCAAGAGGAACAAAAGTCCCTAAACTACAAGTGAAGACAGATCAAGTTCACAGCACATCTCTCCAAAGAAACTTGACAGGCCAGAAGAGGGTGGCATGTGATAATGAACTAGATGAATGGGACAAATATTCAGCCATGAATACATTATCCAGCAAGTCTGTCCTTCAGAATAGAAGGAGAGGTAAAGAGTTTCCAAGACAAAGAAAAACTAAAGGAGTTAAGGTCCACTAAAGCAGCCCTGCAAGAAATATTAAAGGGAACTCTTTAGGTGTTGAAAAAAAAAAAAGACCAAACCCAACAACTATGAAGGAACAGAGAACAACACTAGAAACACCAACTTTATAGGTAACATACTGACATGGAATTCATTTCTATCAATAATCACTCTGAATGTAAATGGAGTAGATGCTCTAATCAAAAGACATAAGGAATCAGAATGGATTAAAAAAATACATCCATATGCTGCCTACAGATACTAATTTTAGACCTAAAGATAACTGCAGATTGAAAGTGAGGGGATGGAGAACTATGTATCATGCTAATGGATGCCAAAAGAAAGCTGGGGTAGCCATACGTATATCAGACAACCTAGATTTTTAAAGCAAAAACTGTAGTAAGAGATGAGGAAGGGCATTACATAGCAATAAGGGGTATATCCATCAAGAAGATCTAAGTATCATAAAGATTTATGTCCCAAACTGAGGAAAACCCAAAATATAAATCAATTAATAAAAACATAAAGATATTACCTGATAATACAAAAATAGTACAGGACTTTAACACCCCACTCACAGCAATGGACAGATCACCTAAGCAGAAAATCGACAAGAAAACAAGGACTTTGAATGACACACTGAACCAGTTGGACTTAACAGATATATTGAGAACACTTCATCCTAGAGCAACAGGATACACGTTGTCTTCAAGTGCATGTGGAACATTCTCCAGAATAGATCACATACTGGGTCACAAGTCAGATGAGGTCATATAGTGAGTCACAAATCAGCCCTCAACAAATACAAAATATTGAGATCGTATTACGCATATTTTCAAACCACAATGCTATGAAACTTGAAGTCAACCACAAGAAAAAAAATTGGAAAAACCACAAAAACATGGAGCGTAATGGATATCCTACTAAAGAAGTAATGGGTAACCAGGAAATTAAAGAAAAAAAACTTTAAAAATACACGGAAGCAATTGAAAACGAAAACGTGACAGTCTAAAACTTTTGGGAAGCAGCAAATGTGGTCCTAAGAGGAAAGTATATTTCAGTTCAGGTCCACCTCAGGAAGCAAGAAAATTTTCAAATACACGACCTAACCTTACACCTAAAGGAGTTAGAAAAGGAACAGCAAATAAAGCCTAAAGCCAGCAGAAGAAGGGAAATGATAAAGATTAGAGCAGAAATAAATGAGATCGAAAAACAACAAACCAGTAGAACACACCAATGAAACTGAGAGCTGCTTCTTTGAAAGAATAAAACTGACAAATGTCTAGCCAGACTCATCAAAAACAAAAGAGAAAGGACCCAAATAAATAAAATCATGAATGAAAGAGAAGATATCACAACAAACATGACAGAATTACAATCATAACAGAATACTATAAAGAATGATATGCCAACAAACTGCTCAATATAGAAGAATTGGATAAATTCCTAGAAACATACAAACTACTAAAACTGAAACAGGAAGAAATAGAAAATTTGAACAGATACATCACCAGAAGAGAAATTGAGTCATTAATCAAAAATCTCCCAATAAAGTCCATGGCCAGATGGCTCCCAAGAGGAATTCTACCAGACATGTAAAGAAGAGTTCAATATGTATTCTTCTCAAACTGTTCCAAAAAATATATAAATGGAATGAAAACTTCTAAATGCTTTCTACTAAGCCAGCATTACCTTAATTCCAAAAACAGACAAAGGTTCCACTAAAATGGAGAATTACAGGCCAATGTCCTTGATGAACATTGATGCAAAAATTATCAACAAGATACTAGAAAATAAAATACAACAGTACATTAAAATAATTATTCACTGCAATAAAATGGAATTTATTTCTGGAATGCGGGGCTGGTTCAATATTGGAAAATCAATCAATCAATGTGACACATCACATTATAAAAGAAAGGATAAGAACCTTATGAACTTCTCAATAGATGCAGAAAAAGCATTTGACAAAATACAGCATCCATTCTTGATTTAAAAAAAACCCTCAATGAAGTAGGGGAATATGGAACATAACTCAACATCATAAAAACCGTATATGAAAGACCTACAGCTAATATCATTCTCAATGAGGAAATACTGAGAGCTTGTCTTCTAATTGCAGGATCAAGACAAGCATGGCCACTCTCACCATTACAATTTAACATACTACTGGAATTTTTAGCCTCAGCAACCAGATAACAAAAATAAATAAATAAAGGCATCAAAATTTGCCAGGAAGAAGGCAATATTTTACTATTTGTAGATGGCATGATACTCTATGTAGAAAACCTGCAAATCTCTATCAAAAAAAAAAAAATCCTAGAACTGATATCCAAATTCAGTAAAGTTGCAGGATATAAAATAAATGTATATAAATCTGATGCATTTCTATACACCAATTAAATAAGCAGCAGAAAAAGAAATGAAGGAATTTATCTCTTTTAAAATTACACCAAAAACAAAAACAATAGGATACCTAGGAATAAACCTAACCAAAGAAGAAAAAGACCTGTGCTCTGAGAGCTATAAAAAACTTATGAAAGTAATTGAAGAAGGCACAAAGAAATGGAAAATCATTGCATGCTAATGGATTAGAAGAACAAACATTGCTAAAATATCTATAAAATTCAAAGCAATATACACATAAAATGCAATTCTTATCAAAATACTGTGAGCATTTATCACAGAGCTAGAACAAACAGTCCAAAAATGTGTAATGGAACCACAAAAGACCAGAGTAGCCAAAGCAATCCGAAGAAGGAAGGAAGGAAGGAAGGAAGGAAGGAAGGAAGGAAGGAAGGAAGGAAAGAAAGAGAAAGAAAGAAAGAAAGAAAGAAAGAAAGAAAGAAAGAAAGAGAAAAAGAAAGAAAGAAAGAGCTGGAAGCATCAGGATTCAGGATATGGAGCTATATCACAAAGTTGTAGTCACCAAGACAGTATGGTACTGGCAAAAAATAAATAAATAAATGAATACCAGATGGATAAACCAGTGGAACAGAATAGGAAAACCAGAAATGGACCCACAAGTATATGGCCAACTAATCTTTGACAAAGCAAGAAGGAATATCCAATGGAAAAAGAGACAGTCTTCAACAAATGGTGTGGGGAAAAGTGGACAACATGCAGAAGAATGAAACTGAACCACATTATTACACCACACACACACACACACACACACGCATGCACACAAATTGAAAATGGATGAAATACCTAAATGTGAGACAAGGAAACCATGAAAATCCCAGAGGATAACACAGGCAGCAAACTCTTTGACCTTGGCAATAGCAGCATCAAAGGAGATACATCACTGGAGGCAAGCGAAACAAACAAAAAAAAGGAACTATTGGGATTTCATCAAGATAAAATCTGCACAGCAAAGGGAACAATGAACAAAACTAAAAGGTAGCCTACAGAATGGAAGGAGATATTTGCAAATGATATATCTGATAAAGGGTTACTGTCCAAAAATCTATAAACAGCTTGTTAAACTCAAGACCCCCAAGACAAAAATCGAACCAAGAAATGGGCATAAGACATAAATAGAAATTTTTCAAAGAAGATATTCAGATGGCTAACTGATCAAAAAATGCTCAATATCACTCATCATCAGGGAAATACAAATCAAAACAACAATGAGATACTATGTCACACCTAGCAGATGGGCTAAAATGAACAACGCAGAAAAGAGCAGATGTTGGCAAGGATGTGGAGAAAGGAGAGCCCTTTTACACTGTGGTTGGGAATGCAAATTCGTGCAGAAACTCGGGAAAACAGTATTGAGGTCCTTCAAAAAATTAAAAATAGAACTACCTATAACCCAACAACCATATTACCTGGCATTTTGTAAAGAATACAAAAATACAGATTCAAAGGGGTACATACATTCCAATGTTTATAGCATTATTATCAACAATAGCCAAACTATGGGAAAAGCCCAAGCGTCCATTGACTGATGAATTGATAAATTAGATGTGAGATATAGATATAGGTAGATATAGATGATATAGATATAGACATAGATAGATATAGATATACGCAATGGAATATTACTCAGCATAAAAAGAATTAAATCTTGTGATTTGAAACAATGTAGATGGAGTTAGAGTGTATTATGCTAAGCCAAATAAGTGAGTCCGAGAAAGATCAATACCACATGATTTCACTCATGTGGAATTTAGGACACAAAACAGATGAATATGTGGGAAGGGAAAAGAGAGAGAGAGAGAGAAGCAAACCATAAAATACCCTTAACTATATAGAACAAACTGAGAGTTAATGGAGGGAGCTAGATGGGGGGTGGGCTAAATGGATGATGGGTATTAAGGAGGGCACTTGTTATGATGAGTACAGGGTGTTATATATAAGTGATGAGTCACTAAATTCTACTCCTGAAACCAATATTACACTATATGTTAACTAGAATTTAAATAAAAATTTGGACCAAAAAAAAAAAATACTACCAAATAGAATCCAACAATACATTAAAAGAATCATTCACCATGACCAGCATGATTTACTCCTGGGCTGCTAGCATGGTTCAATATTCACATATCAATCAATGATAAATACCACATTAATAATAGGAAGGATAAGAAACATATTATACCCTAAATAGATGCATAAAATGCATTTGACACAGTACAACATCCATTCATGATAAACATTCTCTACAAAGTAAGGTTATATGGAATATACCTTGACATTATAAAGTCCATCTATGAAAAACCCACAGTTAATATGGTACTCATTGGTAAATAACAGAGAGCTATTCCTCTTTGGTCAGGAACAAGACAGGGATGTCCACTTTCAGCACTGTGATTTAACATATTGGAAGTTGCAGCTACAGCAATGAGTCACAAAAAGAAACAAAAGGGGGTGCCTGGGTGGTTCAGTTAAGTGTCTGCCTTTGGCTCAATTCATGACCCTGGGGTCCTGGGATTGAATCCCATGTTGGGCTCCCTGCTTAGCAGGGAATCTGCTTCTCCCTCTCCCTCTGCACCTCCCACTGCTTTTACTCTCTCTCTAGTTCTCTCTATATATCGAATAAATAAATATTTTTTTAGAAGAAACAATGGGGCACCTGGCTGGCTCATTCAGTTAGATATTTGCCTTCAGCTCAGGTCATGATCCCAGGATCCTGGGATGGATCCCCACACTGGGGAGTCTGCTTCTCCCTTTCCATCTGCCTGCTCTTTGCCTTGCTTGTGTTCTCTCTCACCCTCTATCAAATAAATAAATAAAATCCTTAAAAAAAGTAAAAAATAAAATAAAAGTTTAAAAAGAAATAAAAGACATCCAAATAGGCAAGGAAGAAATAAAACTTTCAATAGCTGTATATGATAATCTATATAGAAAACCTGAAAACCTTCACCGAAATATTGGTAGAACTGATAAACAAACTGAGCAAATTTTCAGAATACGAATCAACATATGGACATCTGTTGCATTGCTATAAAACGATAATGTAGCAGCAGAAAGAGAAATCAAGGGATCAATTCATTTACCATTGTACCAAAAAACATAAGATAACTAGGAGTAAACCTAACCAAAGAGGTGAAATACTTGTACTCTGAAAATTATAAAATACTGATGGAAGAAATCAAAGTTGATACAAATAAATAGGAAAACAAAACAAAACAAAACATTCCATAATCATGGATTGGAAGAACAAATGTTGTGGAAATGTCTGTATTACCCAAAGCAATTTATATATTTAATGCAATCCCTATAAAATATCAACAGCATTTTTCAGAGTACTAGCACAAACAATGTTAAAATTTGTATGGAACCAGGAAAGTCCCTGAATATCCAAAGCAACTGTGAAAAATATAAACAAAGGTAAAGACATCACAATTCCAGACTTAAAATTCTAATACAAAGCTATAGTGATGAAGACAGTATGGTAATAGAAAATGCAGAAATGAACCCACAACTGTATGGTCAATTTATATTTGACAAAGCAGGGAAGAATATCTAATGGGAAAATGTCTCAGAAAATAGTGTTGGGGAAACAGGACAGCAACTTGTAAAAGAATGAAACTGAGTCACTTTATTACACCATATACAAAAATAAATTCAAAATGGATTGTTTAAATATGAGATAAGAGACCACCAAAAAGAGGAGATCACAGGTTGCAACCTCTTTGATATTGCCCATAGCAATTTATTCCTAGCTGTGTCTCCTGAGGAAAGGGACACAAAAGGAAAGAGTAAACTATTGGTACTTCATCAAAATTAAAAGCTTCTGCACAGCGAGGGAAACAATTGACAAACCTAAAACGCAGCCTATTAAATGAGAGAAGATATTTGCAAATGACATATTTGATAAAGATTAATATCTAAAGTAAATAAAGAACTTACAAACCTCAACATCCAAAAGCCAAATAAACCAATTAAAATTGCATATTTGATAAAATGTTAGTATCCAAAATATTTAAAGAATTTACAAAACTCAATATCCAAAAATCAAATAATACAATTAAAAATTGGTAGCAGTGCCTGGGTAACTCAATTATGTCTGACTCTTGATTTTGGTTCAGGTCATGATCTCAGGGTTGTGGGGTCAAACCCCACGTCAAGCTCTGTGCTCAGTGCGGAGTCTGCTTGAGATTCCCTCTCGCCCTCTGCCCCTCCCTCCACTCACATACTCTAAATACATACATACATACATAAAATCTAAACAAAAATGGCAGAAGGCATGAATAGACATTTTTCCATAGAAGACATTGAGATGGCCAGCAGATACACGAGAAGATGCTCAGTATCACTGATCAGGGATATACAAATCAAAACCACAACGGATGGGACACCTGGGTGGCACAGTTGATTAAGTGTCCAACTCTTGTTTTCAGTTCAGGTCATGATCTTGGGGTTATGGGAGCAAGCCCGAGTTGGGCTCTACACTCAGCCTAGTGTCTGCTTGGGACTCTCTCTCCCTCTCCCCCTTCCCACTGCTTGCACTCTCTCTCTCTCTCTCTCTCTCTAAAATAGATAAATAAACCAAACCAACCAACCAACCAAACAAACAAACTGCAATGAGATACCACCTCACACCTGTCAGAATGGCTAAAATCAACAACACAAGAACCAACCAGTGTTGGAATGGATGTGGAAAAAGGGGAACCTTCTTACATTTTTGTGGGAATGCAAACTGGCGCAGCCCATCTGGAAAACACTATGGAGGGTCCTCAGAAAGTTAAAAAATAGAAGTAAGATATGATACAATATTGCACTTATGGCTAATTACCCAAAGAATGAAAAACTACATCACTTGCCATGATGTTTATAGCAGCATTATCTACAATAGAGAAGTTGTTGTCAGTTGATGAATGAAAATATATATACCCAGTGGAATATTAGCCATAAAAAAGAGTGGAATCTTGCCATTTACAACATCATGGATGGAGTTACAGTCTATTATGCCATATGAAATGAATCAGAGAAAGACAAATACCTAATAATTTCACTCTTATGTGGATTTAGGAAACAAAACAGAAACAAAACAAAAAACAAAACAAAACAGATGTAAACTAAGAAATAGACTTTTAAATATAGAGAATAAATGGATCATTACCAGCGGGGAGATGGGTGCCAGGTTAGGTTAAAAAGGTAATGGGCATTAAGGAGGGCACTTATTGTGATGAGGACAGGGTGTTGTGTGTTAAGTGTTTAATCACCAAATTCTACACCTGAAACCAGTATTACACTGTGTGCTAACTGAAACTTAAACACTTGAAATGTAAACTAAGGGGGAAAAAACATAAAAAGGGATTTTTTTGAGACCAGAGAAATTTGTGTAATGTCCAGGTAAATGGGAAAGTTTGTGGAAAGCTTTCAACTGGTGTTCTTGTAGTGGTGTAGATGTGGCTTCGGGACTATTCCCTCCTGCTGTTCCTGTTGCAGCACATCAGATATGCCTCCTATCCAATGGAAGGGGGAATACAAAGAGAGTCTATATGGGGATAAAGGGACATAGAAAGCCTAGTAAAAACCCCACATTTCCTGGATTTCTGAAACTATTGCAGAAGCATTATCAACACAATCACATTTTCCTAGAGAAAAATGGGATGGAACTTATAAAGAGACTGTGCATTCGGAGAATAAATGTTCAGTTTGCCATGGAGGTGAAGAATGGCTGGAGTCAGCAAGGTACACTCAAGTCTGTGGCTATACATTCCAGTTTTCCAAGATAAGAAAAAAGTAATTGCACACTTCGACTGAAGTTAATCCAGGGTGACTGTGGGCTGATGCCTCCTCCCTCTCCTTTCCCCTTCCTCAGTGTGCCCATTTTCCAGGCAAAAATGATAAACCCAAAGACCCAGGTTTGGAAAAGGAAGGTATCAAATCCTGATGGGCTCCAACATATACTGAAGAAATTGAGAACACTTGTTACCAAATGTACCTGGAAGTGACTGGAGCATGGTTTCTTTTATCAGGAAATTGAAGTTCAAAATATTTGCTAAGATTGTTTATGGAAGGCTAAATATATATTTACAAACTTCTGTATTCCTTCTTTGTGAATACCTGTATATCCTATATGATGAATTATTACTCATATGAAAATGTTTTTGTTAACATAATTAAATATCTACTACTAGGATCCCCATTAAAATCAAAACAAAAGATGGTCATTATTATCATTCAAATCTGCTCAGATAATACCCTGGATATTAAATAATAGATATGAATATTTAAAAACATAAGAAAAATAAGTCAACTTTTTAAATGAGTATATTCAAAATAATACATCTGAAGTATTCAAAATAATTGTATTCAATATATCTGATAAACATATATTCATTAAAATTATGAATAATTTTATTGAAATAATTTAATAAAATAAGCAACAAGGGCAATTAGACAACCTGCTGAACAGTTGGAAATGGCCTATTGACATGTGAAAAAATAATTCAACCTCTCTCCAGACCGAAATCTTGCACCGCCCCTTGTTTTTTTTCCATTCAGTGGATTTTAACATACAACCTGAATATTTGAAGGCTTTTCTGGGCAGGTCGAGGATGCAGATAATTATAATTACTCTTGAGAAGATGGTGACACTCTTAACAGAGGAAAAACTTCTTTTAGCCAGGTTGTTGTTTTTGCTTGTTTTGTTTTGGTTTTGTTTTGTTTTTGCTATGGCCTGGACAGTGATGTGCATGAATTTCCCAATTTTGACTCACTTAATTTACCTCATTTCTGAGGATTTCCTTCCATCTGAATTCCCAGGGGATGTGTATAGAAAGGCAGGTTTTTGCTATTTTATATTGTTTGTCTATAAAAATGTAAATTCATTCCTGGAGGCTATGAAGGAGGGCTGGACTTAAATTTGAGAAAATTAGAATTATAAGGATGCCTGAGTGGTATAGTCAGTTAAGCATTCAACTCTTGGATTTGACTCAGGTTGTGACCTCAGTGTCATGAAATCAAGCCCCTTGTCGGGCTCTGTGCTGAGCGTGGAGTCGCCTTGGGATTATCTCTCCTTCTCCCTCTGCCCTTCCCACTTGTGTGGTCTCACTCTCTGTCTCCCTCCCTCACTCAAAATAAATAAATAAATCTTTAAAAAAATAAAATCATAGTGAAATATAATTTTTACTTCAGAGAGCCACTTATTACTCAAAGACATTAGATTTACTATTCTTGCTTTGAATTTCACTCTTACAGTTTAACTCCAAGCAGGCATCCAAAATTTGAACCCACTCAACTCTTTCTCCAAGAGTTTTAATTACACTTTGTACATTACATACATATTTACACCATTTAATTTCTTATAGTACCTTTCCATTATCAATAATCTGTTGGAATTCTGGACATGGTGACATTGACTTGCTGAAAGAGATGATACATTTTAGAAATATTCAGTAGGAGATATATCTAGGGATCCAAGGCTGTGGAAGGGCTGTATATAGCTCAGGAGAAATGAAGGCCAGGCCTTGTGGGCTCATGATATGGAAAAACTTACTGCAAAATATTTTGCTGTACTTTTGGTTTCAGTCAGAATGTCACATGATACTCTATAAATTTTTCTGGATTGCATTGATGATTCAAATAATTTATCAACAGTACATACTTAGAATACACTATTATATCTGGCTTTGTGTTCAGATGTCTATTTCAAAGATTCAGTTGCTGGGCCTTTTTGTGGTCACCTGGAAATCCAACAGTTAAATTGAGAATACTACTTAATATGGAAAATTTGCAGAAAGAAGTATCAAAGTTGCCCCTAGGATAGGAAGACAAGACCATATATTAATGTGGGATCAAAGATTTCCCTCCAGAAAGGCCAGGGCATAATGTTGCTTTCAAGTGTACATAAACATCCATATCACAAAAAGTCAATAATAGATTAATTTTCATTAAAATTTAACGTGCATATAATCTCATAAAGAGAGTGTTTTGCTTTTATAATCAGAAAACAAAAGTATTTTGTGTGTGTTTGCATGTATGCTGAACAGTCTTATGAATTCACAGTGTAGAGTTCACAATCTTGTGAGGTAAAACATCTTTGTTCCCTTCCTCTGGGATATTGTTAGGAAATATGGTGGACCAAGTAGATGGCCCTGTGAAGAGATGGATTCCTCTCATGGAGGAAATTGTCCCTGGTATCCCAGCTACCACTGCCTTGCCTGAATTTTTCTTGAATGAAAGACTTGTATCTTTCATAAACTATTTCTCTTGTTCAGAGTACCCAAGCTTTGTTCTGGAAATTGATCTTTGATTTACCAAACTCAGAATCAAAGATCAGGAGCATGCTTTAATTTATTTTCTAACTGATAACTCCTACTTGATCAGAAATCTAGGGAGCAGTCTCTTAAATACCTATGAGTGCCAAAAATATACTAAAATAATTAGAAAGTCAAAAAAATGTTACTAATAAAGGTGTTTGAAATGTCACCAAATAATGACACCACTGATCAATTACAATTCTATGAGAATTTTGGGAGAATTGCCGAAAGAGAACCTGTAACAGATTATTCTGCTATGTGCTTTGTGTAGCTGTGTCTGTGGTGATGTGTTTCTGCATTCTTTGCCACTAAAAAACTTGCAAAATAATGCAAATAAAATGAAACCAACCAATTATGTCAATTTCATTTGTGGTTTTTCTAGTTTTATTAAGATATAATTGTCCTATAACAAAGTGTAAGGTTAAAGTATACAACATGATGATTTAACCTACGTATATTTTGCAATAAGGTTGTCAAAGGTTAACCGACACTTCCATCATATCAGGTAATTATGATTTTTTTGTTTGATTTTGTGTGTGTGTGAGTGTGTGAGTGTGTGTGTGTGTGTGTGGTGAGGCATTTAAGTCCACTCTCTTAACAACTTTCAATTATGTCATCCAGGATTACTAACTATAGTCACCATGCAGTACCTTAGACATCTTTCCACACATTATCATTTTGACATCCCATCCATGTATGAAATTATGTCATTTTTATATCCTATCTTCATTTTATGATGATGGAGTAAACATTGAATAATGTTACCTTGTAAGCATTGAAGTCCCTACAGCTTATAAATCTGAGGTTCCTTACTTAGTCTGCTACAAAGCTAAAGGTAGAATTTGGTACACTTCAAAGCACAACATATATTTATTCTCCTAAAATAGGTTTATCTTAAGTTTTGAAAGCATGGATATATAGAAAGCCCACCTTGTTATCCAAGACCCAGAAATACATATCTAGCAAGTAAAGTGTATTATATTGCCTTGTTACTTTAAGTGGATCCACACCCTGGCAGCACCAGCATCAACATCAATTGGGGATTTTGGAAAACCAGAATCTCAGGACATATTTTGATCTGCTAAACAAAATCCACATTTGAACAAGCTCCCCATTTGAATCATCAGCACATTAAAATATGATACTTTTTCACCTATATGATTATGTGGTGTAATATTATTAGGAAAATCTAAAAAAAAAACATTACATTTACATGCAAAACAACCCAATATGGAGGATGCATAAATCTCTTGAAATAACACTTGGGAATATGTGTTAGTTGGTTCCAAGGGGAATATTTGCAGCAAGAGAGTTTTGCACATTCTTCAGGAGTATAAACAATGTATATTATTCTCACCAGAGATGGTACCTGGGGGATATCTGAACAAATCTGCAAAAGCCCACCCTTTCCCATATCTCCTTTATCACTTAAATTCTGAAGCAGCTCAAAATAAAACCAATCTTATCAACACGATTTCATAGCTCCTTTATGATCATTCCTTGAATACATAGTATGACAATTCCTTCAGGTTGACAACAAAGAATCTCCTGAATTCTGATCTTTATGTTTTCTGAAACCAAGGACTATAATATATTTATTATTATAAATATCTATAATATATACTATATTTATTATTATAAACTTATTTTTAAAACAATAAACTGGTGATGCTAAGTATCCATTAATTCAACAGTTAGGTATAAATCATCTATTTCTTGTTAGACGCTGAGCTAGCTTTGAGAAAATAAAATAAAATTTTAATACTGAGAGCTGACAGTACAAATGTATGATTCAGAGTGGATGTATTACTCAAAGTCAGTCATATTGGGAGAAAAAATAAAATATTGGAAAATTACGACTTTAATCAACAGAAACAATAGTTCATACTTTTAATTAAGAAAGCTTAGAAATAAATCAACAAACATGCCCAATATTTATAGGCAGTATGAATGGTGCTGAATTCCAGGAAGGAGATGAGCAGATGTTTAAGTTACACATCAGAATCACTTGCATCAAAAAATGAGAATGATGGATGATTGTATCCAAAAAAGAATTTCAAGGATATACATGATCCTGCCTTTGTAAAATGTTTCATCTAAAAATAAATAAATAAATAAATAAATAAATAAATAATAAATAATAAATAAATAAATAACTATAAATAAAAAGGATCCTTCTAAGAAAAGAGATACCAAGAAGAAGGTAAAACATTTAAGGAATCCAAAGAACTAGAGCTTTTGGAATATTATACAAACATGTGATTGTATTAGATTTTTAATAGAGCTTCATTAAAGAATAACTGACATACCAAGACCTCCCTACACATTTAATGTATAGAATTTGATGCACTTGGTCTTATGCCAACACCCATGATATTATCACTGCAATTAAGGTAATAAACATCCATCATCTCCAAGGGTTTCCTTATGTCCCCTTTTGTCCCCACCAGTACTTGTGATCTATCATGTCAACAGAATTATAAATGCACAGTAATGTGTTGTCAGCCGTTGTACAGCAAATCTCTAGAATTTATTCTCCTCGTATAACTAAAACATTATAGATCACTAACTATTTAGATCATGAGAAGTTCTAAAAGTGTTTAAGTGGTAACTTTCTTACCTGTAAAATGAGAGCAGTACAATTAACCCATAGAAAGAATCAAAGATAAAATAACTTACACAAATCGTTCAGTCCAGTGAGTCAGAGAACAAGTAATGTTGAACAAATTATAGTTTGTGCACTCTCCCATGATTTGTCTACACCCTTGATGAGACCTGGCAACTGAGCAAGGAACTCCAGGAAGAGATCAATGTTTAGCTACATGGCATTGAGGTGAAGGATCAAGATGAGAATTTAACGTACTGTCATCAGTACTATCCCATTTTAAGGGACTTGGGATTCAGTTATCAGGTGATAATCACTTCTGGAAGAGTCCTGATTTCTAGCATCATGATAAGAGGTGGAGAGTGATGGCTTAGGGACAAGGGTGACTGCAGATTACATCAGGTTGAAGATATGAAAAAAAAAAAGAAAAGAAAAGAAAACAAACAAACAAAAACACTGAATATCTGGAACCAAATTGAGGGTGATAGAGAGGGCTTGGGGAAAAAATGATGGCAAGTTTTCAGAATGATTTTCAGGGTAAAAAGGATGACCAGATATAACTAGAAGGCTGACTATTCCAAATTCTAGAAAACATCACTACTTTGAGCAAATGGCAGAATCTCTGACATAATTAATTATTATTATTAATAGTAATAATAGTGAGCTACCAGGACTGAATGTGACTGTCCCATCAATATGGTTGCAAAAGTTCACCAGTAATAATAATTTCCTCTGCAAGTATAATAGCATTTCCTCAAAAAGTGTAATAGTAACATTGCTTATTAAATAAAGGAATCTAAGAGAAGTTTAGTAATTTACTCAAGGTTGTAAATTATGATGCAGCAAAGCTGGGATACTAACAAAAGAAGGTTTTCATCTTAAATGATAAGGCTCAACTCTCTTCATTATCCAGAAGAGCAAAGTAAATCCTTCTCATATTAAAATTAATACTGGAGACATTTTCATCATTAGAGTCACCAATGCAAAGCTATTTAAGCTTAGGTGTCTATCTATTGGAAGTGTAAAGTACATTACCCATCCTTAAACCAGGAAGAATCCTTTACTTCTTCCTTCCCCAGGAATACTTTCCATTCAGCACTTTTTTTTAACTAACATACCAGTTTTTGTTCCTAAAAATACTCCCATTCCAATAAAGATGGCATCTAAAATTTAAAAATTTTTTTTTTGCCAAATGTAAAAGACTGTCTTCCACTTATGACAATTTTGGAATAATGAATAATGACAACCTTGCACTATGAACAATAAATAAACAGCACAAAATACATGAGATGACATCAGACATTAGGCAAATGCCATTGCAGTAATGTGTTATTTGAGTGGGAAAAGCAAATAGTTAAATCCTATAGTCAATCTACTTATAGTCATCCTACTAGAGGAAATTTTTTGACTGCAACAAAAATTGCAATGCAGAAAAGTCCTTCCTGAGGAGCTTGGAGATCATGAGGTACACTATAACCTGGATATTTGACAGGAAGAGAAGCTCCACAAAATATGGCTTTGAAAATTGGTGGAGCTTAACTTGTGTAGCTTTGAAAATCAGCAAGGTTTAACTCCAGGAGAGATATTTCTGAAAATATATTCTTCCTCTTTATATACATTGTCTTTAGTTTTGAATACTCTAAGATTCTTTATTTAACATAACCTTTAACAACTTATGATAGATTTTATTGAATTGGGTGTGCCTGTGTATATTCTGTGTGTATGCATTTATCTTTGACAGGTAGATGGTTGAGCTAATATTTTCTATATTTTATGCAATTTAGAAAAAAAATAGTTCAAGTACAATTGACATACAATAGTATATTAGCTTTAGGTGTAAAACACTTTTTTAATGTTTCAAGTTTTTATTTAAATTCTGGATAGTTAACAGATAGTATAATTAGTTTCAGGAGTAGAGATTAGTGATTTTTCACTTATGTACAATACCCTGTGCTCATCACAAGTGCTTTCCTTAATATCCATCTCTCACTTAACCCAACCCCACCCTCTCCCCTCCAGCAAACCTGTTTGTTCTCTATAGTTAAGAGTCTCTCTTATGGTTTGCTTCTCTCTCTCTCTCATTCTCTTTTTTGTTTCTTTCCCCATTGTTCATCTGTTTTTTTCTTAAATTCCACATATGTGTGAAATCATATGGTATTTGTCTTTCTCTAACTGATTTCTTTCACCTAGTACAATACACTGTAGCTCCAATCACATCACTGCAAACGGTAAGATTCCATTATTTTTGATGGCTAAGCAATATTGCATTATATGTATATATTATATATATATAACATATATACATATACATATAACATATAACATATGATATAATATATTCATCAGTTGATGGACATTTGGGCTCTTTCCATAATTTGGTTATTGTAAATAATGCTTCTATAAACACATAACATATAATATAATATAATATAATATAATATAATATAATATAATATAATATTTTTGATGGCTAAGCAATATTGCATTATATGTATATATTATATATATGACATATATATACATATACATATAACATATAATATAATATAATATAATATAATATAATATAATATAATATATTCATCAGTTGATGGACATTTGGGCTCTTTCCATAATTTGGTTATTGTAAATAATGCTTCTATAAACACAGGGGCTCATGTATCCCTTTGAATTAGTGGGGGTGTGTGTTTTGTTGTATTCTTTGGAAAAATACCCAGTAGTATAATTGCTGGATAATAAGGTTGCTCTATTTTTAACTTTTTCAGGAAACTCCATACTGTTCTCCACAGTGACTGGACCAGTTTTCATTCCCACCAATAGTGCTAAAGGTTTACTTCTTCTCCACATCCTCACCAACACCTATTCTTTCTTTTGTTGTTGATTTTAGTTATTCTGAGAGGTGTAAGGTGATATCTCGTAGTTTTGATTTGAATTTCACTGATTGTAAGTGATAATGAGCATCTTCATCTGTCTGTTGGTCATCTGTATGTTTTCTCTGGAGAAATGTCTTTTTATGTATTCTGCCAACTTTTATTTGGAATATTTGTTTTTTAGATGTTAAGTTTTATAAGTTCTTTATATAGTTGAGATACTAACCCTTTATCAGATATGTCATTTGCAAATGTCTTCTCCCATTCTGTAGGTTGCCTTATAGCTTTGTTGATTGTTACCTTCCCCATGTAGAAGGTTTTTAGTTTGATATGGTCCCACAGTTTATTTTTGCTTTTGTTTCCCCTCCCTCAGGAGACATATCTACAAAAAATTGCTAGGGCTGATGCAAAAGAAGTTATTGCCTGTATTGTCTCCTGGGATTTTAATGACTTCATGTCTCACATTTAGGTCTTTAATCTATTTTGAATTTACTTTTGTGTATGGTGTAAGAAAATGGTAACGTTTCATTCTTTGGCATATTGCTGTCCAGTTTTCCCAACACCATTTGTTGAAGGGACTGTCTTTTTCCTATTCAATATTATTTCCTTCTTTGTCAAAGAGTAATTGACCATATACTTGTGTGTTCATTTCTAGGTTTTCTATTTTTTTCTATTGATCTACATGTCTATTTTTATGCCAGTACCATACCTTTTTTTTTTTCTCTACACCTTTGCAATATAACTTGAAGTCTGGAATTGTGATGCATCCAGGTTTGCTTTTGTTTTTCAAGCTTGCTTTGACTATTTGAGGTCTTTTGTGTTTCCATACAGATTTTAGTATGATTTGTTTTAGCTCTGTGGAAAATGCTGTTGGCATTTTGATAGGGAATGCATTGAATGTATACGTTGCTTTGGGTAGTATAGACATTTTAACAATAATTCTTCTTTCAATCCATAAGCATGGAATGTCTTTCCATTTCTTTGTACCCTATTTAATCTCTTTCATCAGAGTTTTATGGTTTTTAGGGTACAGATCTTTTGCATCCTTGGTTAGGTTTAGTCTTAGGTATCTTATTATTTTTTGGGTGCAATTACAAATGAGTTCATTTTTTAAATTTCTCTTTCTGCTGCTTCTTTATTGGTGTATAGAAATGCAACTGATTTCTCTACCTTGATTTTGTAACCTGCGATTTTACTAAATTTGTGTACCAGTTCTAGCAATTTTTTGGTGGTGGTAGTTTCTATATAGGGTGTCATGTCATCTACAAATAGTGAAACTTATACTTCTTCCTTGCCAATTTGGATGTCTTTTACTTATTTTCCTTATCTGATTGCTGTGGCTAGGACTTGTAGTATTATGTTAAATAACAGTTGTTTGATTGGACATCCCTTTCATGTTCCTTACCATAGAGGAGAAGCTCTCAGGTTTTCCCCATTGAGGGTGATTTTAGCTGTGGGATTTTCATAAATGGCCTTTATGAGGTTGAGGTATGTTCCCTCTAAACTACATTGTTGAGGGTTTTTATCATGAATGCAAGTTGTGGTTTGTGAAATACTTTTCCTGCATCTATTGAAAGGATCATATGGTTCTTTGCCTTTCTCTTACTGATATGATCTATCACATTGATTGATTCGCAAATACTGAACCACCCTCACAACTCAGGAATAAACCCCACTTTATTATGGTGAACAATTTTTTTCAATGTATAGTTGGATTTTGTTTTTTAGTATTTCAATGAGAATTTGTGCATCTATGTACATAAGGGATATTAACCTGAAGTTATATTTTAATGGAGTCTTTATCTGATTTTGTATCAGGGTAATGCTGGCCTTATAAAATGAGTTTGGAAGTTTTCCTTCTTTTCCTATTTTTTGGAATAGTTTTGGAAGAATAGGTATTAACTCTTCTTTATACTTGTAATTGAATTCACCTGTGAAGCCATCTGGTCCTGGACTGTTTTTTGTTGGAAGATGCTTGACTATTTATTCAATTTCTTTGCTTATTATCATTCTGTACATGGGTTATTTACCTATCTTCTCTCCAAGAGAAACAGAATTCCTTCTGGGTTCTATCTTAGTCACAGGCACTGACTTTTAAAATTCCAGGCTTTAAGCCCTGCTAGTTGCAAGAACTGAGGAGATTCAGCTCCTCTTGTTTTCCAAGCCAAGTGGTGTGGGGATTCTTTTCTCCATGGGGTCCCTGTGTGTTAGTCTGTCTCTTGCCCTTCTCCACAGCCATAGGTCACTCTGATGACAGTGGCCATGTTCCATTTTTCTCCCAAAACATTTTTCTTCCTACCTTCTTCAATGTGGTCTCCTGTCTACCTTTGATTGTGGAGTTTGTTCTGCCAGTCTTCAGACTCAATTTAGGATGGGGGTATTTAGGATGATTTGATAGCTATCAAGTTTTATTTGTGGAAGGAGGTAGCCTAGGCTCCTCCTACTACATCATAATCTTCCCGAACCACAGTCTTTGATTTAACGTCTATTTTACATCCTATAAATATTGCTACCCCAGCTTTGTTTCACTTCCATTTTCATAAAGTATCTTTTTTTTCCATTTCTTTACTTTCAGTTTGTATGTGTCCTTAGGTCTGAAGTTAGTCTGTTGTATGAAGCATATGGATGAATCTTTGATTGTGACTTAATGGCTTTCTTACTATGCTTGTATTTTTATTTCTATCTTGTGTGTGTGTTACATGTTTTTGACTTGCAGTTATTAGGAGGACCATATATAACATCTGTTCATAAAGCAGTTTATGTTGATTTGAGGATCACCAAAGTTTGAACACATTCTTTAAACATTACATTTTTACTCCTTTATTTACATTTAATATAAGTGTGATATATTACAACTCCTTGTTGTGCGTATCCTTTGAGTAATAACTGAAGATATGATTGAGTTTTTTCTTTTAGTCTTCCCTCTCACTTTATATGTGATTAACCATTAGGCATTTAGTATATGTTTGTTTTTCCTTTTACCAGTACAATATTTTTCCTTTTATAATTTTGTTAATTTTAGTTATGGCCTTTTCTTCTTAAAAAGGTCCCTTTAACATTTCTTGTGATGCCAATTTAGTGATGATAAACTTTAACTTTTGTTTGTCTGGGGAAATGCTATTATTTATTTCTTAAAGATAGTTTTTCTGGGTAGAGTATTCTTGGTTGTAAGTTTTGTTGCTGTTGTTTTTCATTTGTTTGTTTGTTTGTTTTTCTTTCTGCATATTGGACACATCATGTCCTACTTTCTGGCCTGCAAAGTTACTCCTGCTGAGAAATCAGGTGATAGCATTATGGAGTTCCACTTTTATATGACTAGTTGTTTTTTTTTTTTCTTGCTGCTTTTAAGATTTGCTCTACTTTTATTTTTTGACATTTTAATTATGTGTCAGTTTGGACCTCCTTCCGTTCATCTTGTTTCAGTATTTTTGTGCTTCCTGGACTGAGATGTCTGTTTCTTTCTCCAGGTTAGAGATGTTTTCAGGTATTGTTATTTCTTTAAATTTTTTAAATAATACTTTCTTATTATGTTATGCTAGTCACCATACAGTACATCCCTAGTTTTTGATGTAAAGTTCCATGATTCATTACTTGCATATAACACCGAGTGCACCATGCAATACGTGCCCTCCTTAATTCCCATCACCAGCCTATCCTAATCCCCCACCCCCTCCCCTCTGAAGCCCTCAGTTTGTCTCCAAGAGACCATAGTCTCTCATGGTTCATTCCCCCTTCTGTTTACCCCCCCTTTCTTCTTCCCTTTCTTCTCCTACTGATCTTCCTACTTCTTATGTTCCATAAATGAGTGAAACCATATGATAATTGTCTTTCTCTGCTTGACTTATTTCACTTAGCATTATCTCCTCCAGTCCCATCCATGTTACAGTAAATGTTGAGAAATCATTCTTTTTGATGGCTGAGTAATATTCCATTCTATATATGGACCACATCTTCTTAATCCAGTCATCTGTTGAAGGGCATCTCGGAAGCCCTCAGTTTGTCTCCAAGAGACCATAGTCTCTCATGGTTCATTCCCCCTTCTGTTTACCCCCCCTTTCTTCTTCCCTTTCTTCTCCTACTGATCTTCCTACTTCTTATGTTCCATAATAGGGTAGCTCAATTTTTAACTTTTTAAGGGACCTCCACACTGTTTTCCAAAGTGGCTGTACCACCTTGCATTCCCACCAACAATGTAAGAGGTATCCCCTTTCTCCACATCCTCTCCAACATTTGTTGTTTCCTGCCTTGTCAATTAATTTTTTTTCTAACTCTTTCTTCCTGTCTTCACTTTCTGGGACCCCTATAATATGAATGTCAGTACAGTTGATGTTTTCCCAACATTCTTTTAACTTTTTTTATTTTTTAATTTTTTTAACTTTTTCTCTTCAGTTTACATGATTTCCACTACTCTGTCATTCATATTACTGATCTGTTCTGCATGATCTAATTTGCTCTTGTTTTCCTCTACTGTAATTTTTATTTTAGTTATTATATTATTAAGCTCTGATTGGTTCTTTTTTATCCCTTTGTTGAAGATCTAACTGAGCTCATCTACTTTTCTCTGGAATCTGGTTAGTATCTTTATGACCATTACTTTCAGCTCTTTATCCAATGGATTGCTTATCTCTATTTCATTTCGTTCTTTTTATGAGGTTTCACCTTTTATTTTCCCATTTGGAACCTATCTCCTGTCTCATTTTATCTGATTTTCTGTTTGTTTATATTTATTAGGTAGGTCATCTTATTATCTTAGTTTTGAAATTGTGGCCTATTGTAGTGGGCATCCCATTGAGTTCCATAGCACTATCCCAGTGGGCACCAAAAGCAGGCATTCCAAAGGTATCTTCTTGATGAACTGTGTGTACCTTTCTGTTGTGGATGGACCATGCCTACTTTGGGTGCACAGGTGGGAGGGTTGGCTCCCAGTGCAGCTGGATGCACTGACTAACTATGTCTACTGTGGGTGCACCCATTAGCAGGATTGGCTCCTGGCATGGCTTGCTGAGAGGCTTAGCTGCATGTTTTGTAGGGTTGTTGGTAAGTGAGGTTAGCGCCAGTGCAGCTGCCTGAGAAGCCTGGCAGCAACAGTTGCAAGTGTGTGGGTGGGTGGGCCTGGCTCCATTCCTATGGCAGGGTTTGCTTTGGAGGATTGCCTTTCCAAGCTGAAGCTGTGTACTTTGTGTGGTCAGTTGAGGCTTGCTTCGGATCAGCACTACTTGGTGAGACGATTGAGCGGGGTGAGTCCACAAGGGAGTGCTGAGGCAGGGAGGTGGTGCTAGCAAGGTAAATGGAGTGTTAAAGCTGGCTCCTGCCAGTGTCAAGCCAAGATGTAGGAGGGCAAGAAAAATGACATCTGCCAACATTTCCATCCCCAGAGAGATTTGTTACAGATTCCTGCTCCTCTGGCAGATGCCCTAAAATTAGTCAAAAAATCTCCTTGCATAACCAGACTGCTGTGTCTGTGCTGGGCTTCTGAGTGACCGATATAGTGTGATTGGCACTGTAGAGAGGAGTCAGTTTCCTATAGCCCACCATCTCTCCTGGAGTTAAACCTTGCTGATTTTCAAAGCTACACAAGTTAAGCTCCACCAATTTTCAAAGCCATATTTTGTGGAGCTTCTCTTCCTGTTTGCAAATATCCAGGTTATAGTGTACCTCATGATCTCCAAGCTCCTCAGGAAGGACTTTTCTGCATTGCAATTTTTGTTGCAGTCAAAAAATTTCCTCTAGTAGGATGACTATAAGTAGATTGACTATAGGATTTAACTATTTGCTTATCCCACTCAAATAACACATTACTGCAATGGCATTTGCCTAATGTCTGATGTCATCTCATGTATTTTGTGCTGTTTATTTATTGTTCATAGTGCAAGGTTGTCATTATTCATTATTCCAAAATTGTCATAAGTGGAAGACAGTCTTTTACATTTGGCAAAAAAAAAAATTATTAAATTTTAGATGCCATCTTTATTGGAATGGGAGTATTTTTAGGAACAAAAACTGGTATGTTAGTTAAAAAAAAGTGCTGAATGGAAAGTATTCCTGGGGAAGGAAGAAGTAAAGGATTCTTCCTGGTTTAAGGATGGGTAATGTACTTTACACTTCCAATAGATAGACACCTAAGCTTAAATAGCTTTGCATTGGTGACTCTAATGATGAAAATGTCTCCAGTATTAATTTTAATATGAGAAGGATTTACTTTGCTCTTCTGGATAATGAAGAGAGTTGAGCCTTATCATTTAAGATGAAAACCTTCTTTTGTTAGTATCCCAGCTTTGCTGCATCATAATTTACAACCTTGAGTAAATTACTAAACTTCTCTTAGATTCCTTTATTTATAGAACAAAATAGGCAGATATTAGCAACTATTTCATAACATGTTTGTGAGGACAACTTACATTTGTTCATACATAGCTTTTTGAAAATTCCCTCGTACATAAAATAAAGCCAATGAATGTTACTTCTTTTTAATGCCAGTTTAAACAGAGCTAGTATCTCTCTTTATTTCAAATCATTTTTATTAAGTGTAAACATCTGTGCTAAACTTTTTATCTATTCATAAATGTGTATGTATCATCAATATATATTGATATATATATTGACAGATACTATCAATAGATCTATTTATAGATATTATCAATAGATATACTGATAGATACATATATATAGATCAATATATATATATTGATAGATACATTATATACATTATATATTTATAATATATATATATATATATATAACAAAGGGTTGCCAGATTGGTGCTTTGTACCTTATAACATCTAAGCTAAAAATAACTTCTCTCTCTCTCTCTCTTTTTTTTTTTTATTTGCTTCCATGTGAATCAGATGGTGAATCAGAGCACAATAGCACAATTTATTCTGAAGGGTTTCTCAGACATCCCCATTGTGAATGCTGTATGCACAGGTATTTTCCTGATTATCTATACCTTTGGGATTCTGGGGAATATCTCTGTCATCACAGTGATTATCAAAGATGGTCACCTTCATACACCCATGTATTTCTTCCTAAAGAATTTGTCCTTCCTGGATGTATGCTATGTATCAGTCACCATGCCTAAGGCCATTGTCAATACCATCTTGGGTTCAGAGGAGATTTCCTTCCTAGAGTGTGTTGTCCAGCTCTATTTATTTTTCACCCTGGCAGGCACTGAGTGCTTCTTGCTTACAGCCATGGCCTATGACCGTTGTATGGCCATCTACAGGCCCCTTCTTTATGAAATCACAACGAACAGAAAACTCTGCTGGGAGCTGGTTTCCACTTCCTGGATTTGTGGGGCTTTCTATGCAATCTTCCATGCTATCAACACCTTCTCTCTCCCTTTCTGTGGTCCTAATGTTATAGATCACTTTTTCTGTGATATTCCTACTGTCATGAGGCTCTCCTGTGTTGACTATCATGCAAATGAAGAATGGAGTTTTATCTACAGCAGCTGCATTATCTTGGGAGCTTTTGTTCTTACAATAATCTCTTACATATGCATCATTTCCACCATTATCAAGATTCAGCATGTGCAGGGCCGCTGGAAAGCTTTCTCCACTTGTTCTTGTCATCTGACCACTATTTTCCTATTTTATGGAACTGGAAGTTCTATGTATCTGAGACCCACCTCTGACTATTCTCCTATCCAAGGGCGCCTGGCTGCTATGTTTTATTCCGTCATCACACCTACCTTGAATCCTGTCATTTATTGTCTGAGGAACAAAGAAATTAAAGTATCTCTCAAGAAAGTGTTTATCAAGTACAGAGAAAAAAATGAAAAGAGATTATCTTAAAGTATATTCCTCCAGAGTGTGTAAATCAATAGATTTGAAAAGAAAAAAAAATACATGATAGATTTGGATTATACATATTTATTAAATGTACCTGGACTTTTTAAGGTATTTTAACATACACTTAGACTTAACTATCAAGTAATTAATCTTTGTATTATCACATTCACTCTATTTCACTGTAGGAAGATCTACTGTGGTTTTAAAACTGCCATGTAATGAAATTTCAAATGATTTAATAAATGATTTAATGGAATGCAAAAAAATAAGTTTAATATTTTCATTTTTCAATTGAGCATAGACAAAGATCCAGTTATTTGATTCCTTTTCTTCTCAGTATTTTTAAATCAAGGCACTAAAGGGGTCAAATTGGTCATTTTATTTATTTAAATAATACTTAATATATAAAAATATTCTTTATGGTGATAGAAGTCTACATTTGTGATATAACCACATGCATACTTTGGATAAACAATCATTGGGGGGTCATTTAACACATTTCTGTTGATAATTGATAGACAAATGAGTTTCCTATTGCTTCTGTAACAAATCAGCACAAGCATAATGATTTAAAACAACACACATTTATTGCTATACAGATCTGCTGGTCAGAAGTCCGTAATGGAAACTAGTGAGCTGATTTCAAGATACTGGAAAGAGGCACTAGAAGAAAAGTTTAATTCCTTACCTTTTCCAGCATCTAGAGTGCCATTCCTAGCATCCCTCAATGCATAACACTTTTTTTGATTGTTAAGGTCATCAGTATAGCATATCCAAATCTTTCTGTTTCCATCATTGCATTGCCTCTGACAGACTCTCACTCTTGCTGTTTGACTCTTATAAGAAATTTGTAACATTAGCCCAACCTCATTATCCAAGCTCTCCTCATCTCCAGATACTTTTTTATTTTATTACATTTGTGAAGTCCCTTTTGCCATATAAAATTTCACTATTTTTAAAGATTTATATATTTTGAGGATTAAGAATTGATATATTTAGATGTCATTATTCAGCCTACTACTGTGTGTTAAAAGAAAATAGTAAAAATAAAGAAGAGAAAAAAAAATGATGTCATGTTTACATGACATACATATACAATGATCATGTGCAGCACCAACCTCCTTACAATACAGATTATTTTAAGTGTGAACCAAACAATTGTGAATATCAAAATCTTATTGATTCAGCATGAAACCTTCTATGTTATATAATAAATAAAAAAGTAATAGTCCCAAATCCCTCTTATGTATAGGAAAAAAATACCATGTTTTGCTTAACTCAAAACACAGAGTGTAAGTAAAATTAGAAAATACTTTGAATCTTTGAATCTTGAACTGAAGTATAAAGAATCAAAGGAAGGAGGGAAGATGATGCAAGAGTAGGGGACCTGTGTTTCATCTGGTCCCTTGAATTCAGCTAGATATCTATCATATCATTCTGAACACCTGTGAATTCAACATGAGATTAAAAAAAAATGCTGCAACTCTAAAAATAGAAAAGTGATCACTTTTTGCAAGGTAGGAGGTGCAAAGACATGAAATTAAGGGGATATATATTGGAAGATATACCACAGGGGGAGGGAGTCTCAGTAAGCTGGCTATCAGAAAGTGATATAACAGCAGAGCTCAAAATTATAACTTTTAGAAGTTTGCAGATGTGAGGGACATCCCTGCCTGAAAGGTGCTCAGGTGGCTAAGCAGGGCAGAACCCTAGGTGGAACAGTGTGGTATCAAGATCCCTGGGGCCATGGAAAGAACAGTCATGCCTGAACATCGCAGAGTCCCCAAGCATTGGAGTGGGAAGCTGGCTACAATTAGTGAGCCCTGGAGAGGCCTCTCAACTAGGCATTGCCATAAACCTTAAAACTGACATTATTGGGTGACCACTTTCTAAGCAGTGTCCCAGCAAGTGACAACCTATGCGAGATCCAACTCCATCATCCCTCAGGAGAAGCAGCACAAGTGCATGCTTGATTGGGCAAATGATCCCAGAGCAGGAGCCCAGCAAGAGGCAGGGATTCAGTAAGACACTTCTCCCTCCCCTGGGACTATTGGTGCAGGTGTGCACCACAGGAGTCTGAGGAGTTTTGCACACATAAAAGGGATTGACTGCCTTTCCCTGAAAGTGCACTAAAGAGTAGGGGCTGTGATTGTTTAGCTGTGGGGATGGAGATGGGGGCACTGCCATTTTTTACTTTTATTCATCCTCTAAAGTGGCCTGAAAGCCTTCAGGGAACAAAAGCCACATAAAGCAACCCAGAGCAGCTTACACTGATCCCAGACCCCTGGCAAGGGTGGTGCATCTCCACCCAGGCAAAGGCACCTGAGAATCAGTGCAACAGGGTCCTCCCCCAAAAAGCCAGCAGGATCTTCAGGCAAATACCAAGTTTATAGATGACTTAAAACTGAAAAACTCCTGTGCTAGGGGAAAATAGTATATAGAATTAGAGATTTTTTAGCATGAGTCTTTGGACTTTCATTTAAAATTTTTATTTTTCCTGTTTTCTTTCTTTTTTTCTTTTCAACTAGTTTCTTATTTTATCAACTCTTTGTTTTTAAGTCTTGTTTTAATTTTCACTTTGACATTTACATTTTATGGATATATTCTTCATTTTTGGCTTCCTTTCACTATATTCAATTTTATTTTTGTATACATACATCTTTAGAAATTTGAGATTTAGTGTCTTCTAACAAAGAGACCAAAATATACCCAGGACCAAGAAGATCACCCTGTTTTGTTCACCTGGGAGATTATTTTCTCTCTCTCTCTGTCTCTTTCTTTTTCTTCTCCTTTTTGGTTTCTGACCTTTTTGGATTTGTCTTCTGTGTATTTTGCTTGGGTCTTGGTGGATATTTTTTATTTTGTTCTTTTGTTATTCCATTCTTCTCTTGGCAAAATGACTAGAAGGAGGAATTCACAACAAAAGAATCAGAGATAATACTCTGCCACCAATGTAATCAATATGGATATAAGTAAAATGTCAGAGCTGGAATTCAGGATAACAATTATAAGGTTACTAGTTGGGCTTGAAAAAAGCAAAAAGGACATTAGAGTATCTTTTAGCACACAGATAAAATCTAATCAGGCCGAAATTAAAAGTGCTATAATGGACATGCTGTCTAAAATGGATGCTCTAACAGCTAGGGTAAATGAAGCAGAAGGGAGAGTGACTTACATAGAAGAAAAGATGATGGGAAGAAAGCTGATGAAAAGAAAAAACAATTAAGGGTCCATGAGGGAAGGCTGTGGGAAATAAGTGATACCATAAAACAAAACAATATTAGAATTATTGGGGTTGTAGAGCAAGAAGAAAGAGAGAGGGGCAGAAGGCATATTTGAGCAAATCATAGCTGAGAACTGCCTTAGTCTGGGGAAGGGAACAGCAATTCAAGTCCAAGAGGCAGAGAGGACCCTTCCCAAAATCAATAAAAATAGATCAAGACCTTGAATATAATAGCAAACTTTCTAAATTTCAGAGATAAAGAGAACATCCTGAAAGCAGCTCAAGACAAGAACTCCTTAAACAACATGCATAGTAGCATTTGTCTGGCAGCAGACCCATCCACAGAGACCTGGCATATCAGAAAGGGCTTGTATGATATATTCAGGGCAGTAAATGAAAAAAAAAAAAAACATGCAGCCAATAATATGTTATCAAGCAAGGTTGACATTCATAATGGAAGGAGAGATAAAGAGCTTCCAGGACAAATAGAAATTAAAAGAATCTGTGATCACTAAACTAACCCTGCAAAAATGTTAAAGAAAATCCTGTAAACGAAAAGAGAGCTCCAAATTAACATACACTAGAATGAAACAGAGACTATCTACAGAAACAGGGACTTTACAAGTAATACAATTGGACTAAATTCGAATCTGTCGATAGTTGTTTGAATGTAAATGGTCTAAAAGCTCCAATTGAAAAACATAGGGTATCAGATTGGATACAAAAGCAAGACCCATCAATATTCTGTCTACAAGATCCTCATTTTAGACCTAAAGTCACTTCCAGATTGAGAGTGAGGGTGTGGAGAACCATTTATCATGTTAATGGACATCAAAAGAAAGCTGGGGTAGCAATCCTCATATCAGACAAATTATATTTTAAACCAAAAGCCCAAGTAAGGGATGAAGAGGGACACTATATCATAATTAAATGGTCTATTCAACAAGAACTAGGAAGTATAAATATTTATGTTCCTAACTTGGGAGCAGCCAATTATATAAACTAATTAATCACAAAATTAAAGAAACACATTGATATAATACATTAAAAGTAGGAGACTTCAACACCCCACCCACAGAAATGGACAGATCATCTAAGCAGAATATCATCAACAAGGAAACAAGGGCTCTGAATGACACACTGGACCACATATAGAGAGCATTTCATCCTAAAGCAACAGAATACACATTCGTCTCAGGTGCACATAGAACACTCTCCAGAATACGTCATATCATGGGTCACAAATCAGGTCTCAACCATTACCAAAAGATTGGGATTATTCTCTGCATATTTTCAGACCACAATGCTTTGAAACATGAACTCAATCACAAGAAGAAATTTGGAAGGAACTCAAATATGTGGAGGTTAAAGAGCATCCTACTACAGAACGAACGGGTCAACAAAGAAATTAAAGAAGATTGAAAAAAAAAAAACACGAAACAAATAATAATGAAAACACAACTGTTCAAAACCTTTGGAATGCAATAAAGGCAGTTCTAAGAAGGAATTATATAGCAATACAAACCTTTCTCAAAAAGCAAAAAAGTTCTCAAATACACAAAAGGAGCTAAACTTACACCTAAAGGAGCTGGAGAAAAAAACAGTAAATACGACTAAACCCAGCAGAAGAAGAGAATTAATAAAGATTAGAGCACAAATCAATGAAATAAAAATAGAAAAACAGTAGAATGGATCAATGAAAATAAAAGCTGGTTCTTTGAAAGAATTAATAAGATTGATAAACCCCTGGCCAGATATACCAAAAAGAAAAGGAAAGGACCCAAATTATAAAATCGTGAATGGAAGTGGAAAGATCACAACCAACACCAAAGAAATATAAACAATTACAAGAACATATTATGAGCGACTATGTGCCACCAAATTAGGCTATCTGGAAGGAATGAATGCATTCCTAGGGATATATAAACTACCGAAACTGAAACAGGAAGAAATAGAAAATCTGAGCAGATCCATAACCAGCAATAGAAGTGAATCAGTAATCAAAAATCTCCCAACAAACAAGAGTCCAGAGCCAGAAGCTTCCCAGTGGAATTTGACCAAACGTTTAGAGAAAACTAATACCTAGTCTTCTGAAGCTGTTTCAAAAAAATAGAAATGGAAGGAAAACTTCCATACTCATTCTATGCGACCAGCATTACCTTGATCCCCAAACAAGACAAATAACCCTAATGAACATGGATGCCAAAATTCTCACCAAGATACTGGCCAATAGGATCCAACAGTACATTAGAAGGATTATTCACCATGACCAAGTGGCATTTATTCCTGGGCACAAGCCTGGTTCAACATTTGCAAACCAATCAACATGATACANAACATGATACATCACAATAAAAGAAAGGACAGGAACCATATGATCCTCTCAATTGATCCAGAAAAGGCCTTTCACAAAATGCAGCATTCTTGATTAAAACTCTCCACAGTGTAGGGATAGAGGGAACATACCTCAAAATGATAAAAGCCATCTATAAAAAGCGCACAGTGAATATTATTCTCAATGGGGAAAAACTGAGAACTTTTCCTCTAATGTCAGAACCACAACAGAGATCTCCGCTCTCACCACCATTGTTCAACACCGTCCTAACCTCAGCAATCAGACAACAACAAGAAATAAAGGCATTCGAATTGACAAAGAAGACAAACTCTCACTCTTCATAGATAACATGATACTTTATGTGGAAAAACCAAAAGGCTTCACCCCCAAATTGCTGAAAATCCTACAGGAATTCAGCAACATGACAGAATATAAAGTCAACACACAGAAATCAGTTACATTTCTATACACTAATAATGAGATAAAAGAAAGAGAAATTAAGGACTAGATCCCACTTTCGGTTCCATCAAAAACCTTAAGATACTTAGGAATAAACCTAACTAAAGAGGTAAAGAATTAGTACTCTAAAAGCTACAGAATACTTATGAAAGGAATTGAGAAAAAGAAAAATAAATGGAAAAATATCCCATGCTCATGGATTGGAGGAATAAAAATTGTTTAAAAGTCTATGCTACTGGGTATTTACCCAAAAGATACAGATGTAGTGAAGAGAAGGGTCATATGCACGCCAATGTTAATAGCAGCATTGTCCACAATAGCTAAATTGTGGAAGGAGCCGAGATGCCCTTCAACAGATGACTGGATTAAGAAGTTGTAGTCCATATATAAAATAGAATATTACTCAGCCATCAAAAAGAATGATTTCTCAACATTTGCTGCAACATGAATGGCACTGGAGGAGATAATGCTAAGTGAAATAAGTCAAACAGAGAAAGACAATTAGAAGTAATCAGAAGGGGGAATGAAACATGAGAGACTATGGACACTAAGACAAACTGAGGGCTTCAGAAGGGAGGGGGTGGGGGAATGGGATAGGCTGGTGATGGGTAGTAAGGAGGGCACGTATTGCATACTGCACTTGGTGTTATACGCAACTAATGAATCATCGAACTTTACATCAAAAACCAAGGATGTACTGTATGATGACTAACATAATAAAATGAAAAATATTATTATAAAAAAAGTCTATGCTCCCCAGAGCAATCTACACATTCAATGCAATCCCTATCAAAATACCATCAAAATTCTTCAAAGAACTCAAACAAATAATTGTAAAATTTATATGGATCCAGGAAAAAAAAAAGCCAAAGGAAGGTTCAAAAAGAAAACCAAAGCTGGTGGCATCACAGTGCTGAACTTCACACTATTACAAAGCTGTAATCATCAAGATAGTATGGTGCTGGCACAAAAAAAGACACATAGTTCAATGGAACAGAATAGAAAAACCAGAATTAACCCACAACTATTGGGTCAACTAATCTTTGGCAAAGCAAGAAAAAATATCCAATGGAAAAGGATAGTCTCTTCAATAAATGGTGCTGGGAAAATTGGACAGCCACATGTAGAAGAATGAAACTGGACCATTTCCTTACACCATACCAAAAAATAAACTCAAAATGGATGAAAGACATAAATGTGAGACAGGAAACCATCAAAATCCTAGAGTAGAACGCAGGCAGCAACTTTTTGACATTGGCCCCAGCAACTTGCTAGACACATCTCCAAATGCAAGGGAAACAAACAAACAAAAAAGGAACTATTGGAACTTCATCAAGATCAAAAGCTTTTGTGCAGCATAGGCAACAGTCAACAAAACTAAAAGGCAATGTACAAAATGAGAGAAGATATTTGCAAATGACATATCAGGTAAAGAGCTAGTATCCAAGATTTATAAAGAACTTCTCAAACTTAACACCGAAAACCAAATAACCCCCTCAAAAACAGGTAGAAAACATAAACATTTCTCTAAAGAAGAATTTCAAGTGGCCAACAGACACATGAAAAAATGCTCAACATCACTTGTTATAAGGGAAATACAAATCAAAACCATAATGAGATACCACCTCACACCAGCCAGAATGCTAAAATGAATAAAATAGGAAACAACAAATGTTCATGAGGATGTGGAGAAAGGGGAACCCTCTTACACTGTTGGTGGGAATGCAAGCTGATACAGCCACTCTGGAAAACAGTATGGATGTTCCTTGAGAATTTAAAAAAAGAGCTACCCCAGGGGCGCCTGGGTGGCACAGTGGTTAAGCGTCTGCCTTCGGCTCAGGGCGTGATCCCGGCATTATGGGATTGAGCCCCACATCAGGTTCCTCTGCTATGAGCCTGCTTCTTCCTCTCCCACTACCCCTGCTAGTGTTCCCTCTCTCGCTGGCTGTCTCTATCTCTGTCAAATAAATAAAATCTTTAAAAAAAAAAAGAGCTACCCCAAGACTGAGGAATTGCACTATTGTTATTTACCCCAAAGGTACAAATGTATCTATCCAAAGGAGCACCTACAACCCAATGTTTGTAGCAGCAATGTCCACAATAGCCAAGCTGTAGAAAGAGCTTGATGTCCATCAACAGATGTACAGATAAGGAATATGTGATATATAGAATATTACTCAACCATCAAAAAGTATGAATACTTACCATTTACATCAATGTGGATGGCACTGGAAAGCATTATGCTGAGTGAAATAAGTCGATCAGAGAAAGACAATCATCATATAGTTTCACTCATATGTGGAATATAAGAAAAGCAGAGGATCATAGGAGAAGGGAGGGAAAACTGAATGGAAAGTCATTAGAGAGGAAGAAAAACCATGAGAGACTCTTAACTGTAGGAAACAAACAGGGTTGCTGGAGGGGAGGTGGATGGGGGATGGGGTAATTGAATGATGGGCATTAAGGGGGGACATGATTTGATGATCATTGGGTGTTATATGGAACTGATGAATTATTGAATACCACATCTGAAAGTAATATTGTAGTATATGTAGGCTAATTGAATTTAAATTAAAAAAAGAAAAAAATGAAGTATAAAGAATCGTTTGCAGATTTTAAAGAAAAATCTAAAAATGATAATGCAGGTTTTATTAAAATAAAATAAATATCGTCAAATGTGGGTAAAGTTGATGAAACATGAATAAATACATTAGATTATAAAAGCCGACAATAGAACTAGTGCTCAGATTAAAAAAAAAAAAAGAAAGAATTATGTGTTTTGTGTCTGCTTAAGCAGTTGAAATTTCCAAGCAAACACTGCTCCCATCCTGATAACAGAAAAAGCTGAATAATCCACAAAGTTATATTTTCATATGTTTTATTACATTGCTAACTTTTTCGGCCAGGAGGTGAACTAAATACCAAAGGACAATAAATTTCTCCATGGAGAGAGAAATTATATGAATTCTTTCATGTTGGTAGAATATAAAGGCAGAAACAGAAGCCATAGCATCAATGTGGTCTGCAATGAGTGCTTACAAAATTTGAGTCCCCAAAGAAAACAGTACTCAATTGTTTGTCAGTTTCTTTCAACAATTCTCCAACTGGATCCACCAACATGTGAAAAGTTTCCCTAACCTTGGTCCCAGACCGTTCTCTCATGTGAAACAAAAATTGTCAACTTCTCTTATATATAGAGAGAGAAAGTCAGGGATAGAAAAAGAGAGCATGAGTGGGGAGGAGAGGGAGAAGCAGGCTCCCCTCTGACCAAGAAGCCAGACCTGAGGCTTGTTCAGAGGACCCTGACCTGAGCTGAATGCAGACATTTAACCAACTGACCCACCCAGGTGCCCAAGAATTGTCAACTTCTGAGTAAGAAGGAATAAGCCTTCTGTCTCCACTAAAAGACAAAGGCCTGATACCTTTGAAACAAGTGTAGACAAAAGGCTTTTACCACTAAAAGTTAAAAATCTTCCTAATCCTAGTCTAAGCCAAACTTCTGCTGCTGAAGTAAGACAAAAACAAAGGTTTTCTGCCAATGGGAGCATGGTAGGCAGAAAAATAATCAAATACAAGATCATTTGCAGATTCATAAAAGTGGTATAGATGCAAGAAAGGCATTCCCTGTCCTGCTACTGATAGAAAAAAAAAAAAAGTTTTATGTCATGGAGTGGGGTAAGAGAAAGTTGGAGAAAAAGCTCCATTTTGAAAGGTCCACTTCACAGGCCGTCCTTAGAATAAGGAGGGCACATGTTGTGATGAGCACTGGGTGTTCTACATAACTAATGAATCATTGAACACTACATCAAAAACTAGCGATGTACTATACAGTGGCTAACTAACATAATAATAATAATAAATAAACATACTTGCTTATACAAAAAAAAAAGTCTGAAACAGAACTGATAAGACCCTGTCCTTATCACAGGCCTGGCATCATGTTTGCAAATTCAAGATCATGGAGAAAGGCTCCCAGCTTTGGTACGATGGAGGGGTTGCCATTAAATAGTCATTTATCTGAATGAATTTAAAAATTCAAACTTTGATCATGCAGTACATGCTAACAGAAGGGGTGGAAAAGGAATACTAAATTTATATAAAAGGTACACTTATATATGCCTTAATTCCTGCACTCAGCATGCTTTAGTCCATTACTAGGAAAATGCGAAGTTCATGGAACATAGGAGGTAATTATATAAACAACGAATCTCAATCTCAGCTCAACGAATGACTGTACTCCCACTTCTTGTGCCTTACCAAAGAAGAGCAGGACTATTTATAGATGTATATTTTATTTACCTCAGTCACTATTGCTCTTTGAACAGAGCAGAGGGAGAATGGTGAGTAACTTGAAACTAGAAAACAATAGAATTCATCCAAAATGAAAGTGAAAGAGAAAAAGTGGTAAAAGAACAGCAAAAAAGAACACTATGTCAAAAACTAACAATGTGCTATATGTTGAGTAATTGGATATAATAATTAAAAATGTAAAAAAAAAAGAACAGTTTCAATTATCTAACCTATGAGTAAACGGAGACTGAGAAAGATAAGATGTAGAGAAAACAAGGCAAAGATAATTCTTTGAAAAGGTATTGACTGAGAATTTTCCAAAATAGTTAATGAAGAAAAGACACACAAGAATATTCAAGGGACTCAAAAAAAAAAATCAAGGAAATATAAGCAAAGAAAATTATGTCTGAAACATACTCACAGTACTGAAAACCAAAGATTAAAAAAAAAATGTAGGTGACCATAATAAACAGAAACATTGCATATGCTGGAGCAACTAACACACTTCTTATCAAAAGTATATACCACAAAATATAAAGAAGAAAATTGTCTAAAATTCTGAAGGTTAATAAAAAAAGAGAGATAAATCAAACAAATTGATTATGACACAGAATTTTATAATAGTGATAAAATCTTTAAAAAATTAAGTTGGCTTTTTAGGCCAACTAAATCTGAAAAAATTCATTGTTTTCAGAACAATATTACATGCAGGAGTAAATAAATGAGTAAAGCACTCATTGCAGCCAACTAAAGCTAAAAAAATTCATTGTTTTCAGAACAATATTACATGTAGGAGTAGGACAGAAAAAAATATAACGCCAAGTAGGAATTAAGATATACAATTTAAAAATTAAAGCACTGGGATTTATTAAAATGAAGGTAAATATAAAACATGTCTGCCTACAGTTTAATATATTTAAATTGTAATATATAGCTTTAAATAAAAATAAAACAAAACACATTAAATTGTAATACATAGCTTTTTTTTAAGATTTTATTTATTTATTTGACAGAGATAGAGACAGCCAGCGAGAGAGGGAATGCAAGCAGGGGGAGTGGGAGAGGAAGAAGCAGGCTCGCAGCGGAGGAGCCTGACGTGGGGCTCGATCCCATAACACCAGGATCACGCCCTGAGCGGAAGGCAGACGCTTAACCGCTGCGCCAGCCAGGCGCCCCAATAGCTTTAAATAAAAATAAAACAAAACAAAAAAATAAAAATAAAAAGAATATATTGCAAGGTTTTTACATTATATATGAAGTGGTGTTATATCATTAAAAGTTATATGGTGATAAACTAAATATATACACTTATTTCCTAGATACTACCATAAAGTATAAACAATAATACAAACATGGAAAATACAATGAATTATGCGAAATACTAAATTAACCCAAAATAAGTCCAAAAATGAAAAAAAATGAACAAAGGCATCTATGGATTCCCAAGAGGAATCATACCCACCAGTTCAGCAGGTAGGAGATAGTCAGCTCTCCCAACAGGCTGCAGAACTAGAGGAGTGAAGCAGACTGTCTGGACCTATTTCAGTACTGTTGGTCCCGAATAGAGTGAATGCTGAACAGGATAGGTACTATCACAGAAAAAAAGAATTTCCAGGAGTCCTACTCTCTGTGGAACAGAGAAAACCAACAAACAAGATAAGCAACAGGTGATAAAGTACAGTTATATCAGTAATCACATTAAAAAGAGACTGAGTAATGAGTAATTACTCCAAAGAAAATTTGTATTAGTATTTTTGTATTTTTGTATCCTTTGGGTAAATACCTAGTAGTTCAGGGTAGTTGTATTTTTAACTTTCTGAGGAACTTCTATACTGTTTTCCACAGTGGCTGTACCAGTTCACATTCCCACCAACAGTGTAAGAGGAGTCCCCTTTCTCCTCATGCTCACCAACAGTGTTTTTTTCTTGTGTTAATTTTAGCCATTCTAACTGGGGTAAGGTGGAATCTCATTAGCAAGCCCAACTATGTATTTTCTACAAGAAACATACTTCCAATGTAAAAATAAATATAATAAAATTAATACATACAAAGTAAAATGTAAAAAGATGAAAAAATATTTCATGAAAATATTAACTAGGTCAGCAAGATGGAGGGCCAGAAGGTTCCAATACTCCTCTCCCCTACGAAAACAACAAAAATAATAAACAAGTATAAAGCAGTGAAAATAGCTAAGAGAAACCTGTGTACTACATAAAAAATGCAGTAAAAAAAACTGGCAGACCACAGCAATGGAATATGGCTTCATTGGAAAACTTTGGAAGTATTACCTTTACCTTCCCCCAGTTCTGAGTAGTTCTCTCCCATGAGGAATGCCCTCAAAAAATTTCACCCTAGAGGGAAAAGTGAGAGAATGGAACAAGCCTCAACCCTGTTGATGTTCGCAGCTATTGCTACCAGTAACTCCAGCAGTCTTCACCAAAGCTGATCCTAGGTGACCGAGCTGCCAGAAAATATTGCCACTAAATCTCCTACCGATGGGTAGAGTTATCACTGGGTTAAGAGCTGCCACCATGGCCCCAATAACTGCTGTGCCACATATGGGATCAAGATGCCACAGCACCTCTCCATATACAGGGCAGGAGCTATTGTTTCTGTTCATGCAATGCCTGGCCCTAAGTTAAGGCTTTCTCCTTCCACTACAGGGCTATCCACCAGCGTTCTGATCCTCCCACCTGGATCACAAGTAACACTTTAACCGTCATTACTGTGGCCAAGATGCAGCTGCTGAGTTCTACCCTGGGTTCCAGCTTGTGGCTTTAACTAGACACCAATGGGGTCACACTACTGCTGTTCTGCAATTGACCTTAGGCCCAGAGTTGAGACACTGACTCACAATTCCCAGGCTGCTCTCCTGTTGCCTCCTGCTCCCCCCAAGTCACTGCAGGGAGCCCCAGAAAAACAGACTTTCATTGTACGGGAGATCTGTACCTGTCAGTATCTTAGATACCACTGTTACTGCCGCTTCAAGTACACCTGTTGAACATTAAATAAGTGCTGTGGCAGTTTGCCATCTGCTTGACCTCAGGATTCCAGCCAGATCCACTACAATTCTAAGTGCCAGCTCACCAGACCAACTGTCAAGAAGGATCCCCTAGGCTGGGTCTTCCTCCAGTAGAAAAAATAAAAGAATACTAACAGTAGCTTTTGTTTCTGGTGATCCCAATAGAACTAGCTGCCATCGTCACATGCAAGATAGCCACATTCATGGCCTCAGATGACTACCACTATGGTTTCAATGTTGCCTCCAGTTGATGGAGCTGCGCAGAAACTATGGTGCTGTGTCTTCCCAGGAACCAAAGATTCAGCACACCACCTAACTGATGTCATCAAAACTAAATTTGGATGATTTTTTTCTGTGCCAAAACCGGTCCCAAAACCATGGACGAGGTAGGTGTCTACTTCCTTAAATATAAACACATCAATACAAAACCATCATAAATATAAAACAAAAACAAACAAAAACCAAAAAAACAAACAAACAAACAAAAAACAAGAAAATACAACACCACAAAGGAACACTGTAATTTTTCAGTAACTGAACACAAAGAAATGGAGCTATGTGAGTTACTTGAATAATAATTCAAAATAATTATTTTAAAGATACATAGTGAGAATGAAGAGAACACAAATATGCAGCTTCATTATCCCCTTCTTCCCATCCTCACCAACACGTTTTGTTTCCTGAGTTGCTAATTTCAGTCATTATGACAGTGTGAGGTGATTTCTCATCATGGTTTTGATTTGCATTTCCCTGATGTGAGTGCTGTTGAGCATCTTCCATGAAATAGACTCTTAAGTATAGAGAACACACTGATGGTTACCAGGGAAGAGGTGGTTGGAAGGATGGTTTTAATAGGTGATTGAGATCATCACTTTGTGATGAGCACCAGGTGTTGTGTGAAGTGTTGAATCAATACATTGTATCCTTGAAAATAATACTACACTGTATTAACTAACTGGAATTTAATCAATTAAAAAAAAAAAACAAAATCAAACCAAAACAAAACAACAAAACAGCCTTGGATTCACTACTATTTATTTTTATTTGTTTTTTTATTTTATTTTTTATTATGTTCAGTTAGCATATAGTATGTCATTAGTTTTCAATGTAGTGTTCAATGATTTATTAGTTGCATTTAACACCTAGTGCTCAACACCACACATGCCCTCCTTAATATCCGTCACACGGTTACCACCTCCCCCCACCCCCCTTACCTTCTGAGACTCTCAGTTCATTTCCAGGAGTCCATAGTTTCTCATGGTTCCTCTCCTTCTCTGATTTCTCCCTCTTCAGAATTCCCTCCCTTCCCCTGTGGTCCTCCATGCTATTCCTTATGTTCCACATATGAGCAAAACCACATGATAATTGTCTTTCTCTGATTGACGTACTTCATTTAGCATAATCTCCTGCTGTTCTATCCATGTCGATGCAGATAGTGGGTAGTCATCCTTTCTGATGGCTGCAAATATCCCATTGTATATATGTATCACATATTCTTTATCTATTCATCTGTTGAAGGCCAGCTCGGCTCCTTCCATAGCTGAGCTATTGTGAACATTGGTACTATGAACATTGGGGGGCATGTGCCCCTTCTTTTCACTACATCTGTATTTTTAGGGTAAATACCTAGCAGTGCAATTGATGGGTTGTAGGGTAGCTCTATATTTTACTTTCTGAGTTATCTCCACACTTTTCCAGAGTGGCTGTACCAGCTTGCATTCCCATCAACAGTGTAAGAGGGTTCCCCTTTCACCACAGCCTCACCAACATTTATTGTTTCCTGTCTTGTTAATTTTTGCCATTCTAACTGTTGTAAGGTGGTATTTCATTGTGGTTTTGATTTGTATTTCCCTGATGGCTAATGATGTTGAGAAGTTTTTCATATGTCTGTTAGCCATGTGTATGTCTTCTTTGGAGAGATGTCTGTTCATATCTTCTGCCCATTTTTTAACTGAGTTATTTGTTTTTTGAGTGTTGAAATTGAGAAGTTCTTTGTAGATCTTGGATACTAGCCCTTTTTCTGTAATGTCATTTGCAAATATCTTCTCCCATTCCATGAGTTGGCTCTTAGTTTTGTTGACTGTTTCCTTTGAACTGGAGAGGATTACGCTAAGAGAAAAAAGTATATATATATATATAATATATATA
>NW_023250281.1:498324-514897 GCF_002007445.2 Ailuropoda melanoleuca
CAAAGAGAAAAAAATATATATATATATATATATATATATATATATATATATATACATATATGGTATTGGCACAAAAACAGACACATAGACCAATGGAACAGAATAGAGTCTCCAGAAATGGACCCTCAACTCTATGGTCAACTAATCTTTGACAAATCATTTAAAAAAAAATTCATGCTGCTATGAACATCAGGGTGCATGTATCCTTTTCAATTAGTATTTCTCTATTCTATATTTTTAAGATTTTATTTATTTATTTGACATAGAGAGAGATAAGTCAATGAGAGAGAACACAAGCAGGGGGAGTGGAAGAGGAAGAAGCAGGCTCTCAGCTGAGGAGAACACTGGAATCACGCCCTGAGCTGACGGCAGATGCTTAACAACTGCATCACCCAGGCACCCCAGTATTTCTCTATTCTTTCAGTAAATACCAAGTAGTGCAATTACTGGATCATTCTATTTTTGAATGTTTGAGGAACATCCATACTGTTTTCCACAGTGGCTGCACCAGTTTGCGTTCGCAAGAACAGTGTAAGAGGGTTGGCCTTTCTCCACATCCTCCCCATATCTGTTGTTACTTGTGTCATTATGTTTAGATATTAATAGGTGTGAGGTGACATCTCAGTGTAGTTTTGATTTACATTTCCATGTGATCAGTAACAAACATTTTTTCATGTCTGCATTGGCCATCTGAATGTCTTCTTTGGAACAATGTCTATTAGTGTCTTTTGCCCATTTTTTAATTGGATCATTCTTTTTTTGGATGTTGAGTTGTGTAAGTTCTTTATATACTTTGGATACTAATCATTTATCACATATGTCAATTGCAAATATCTTCTCCCATTCTGTAGCTTGATTTTTATTTTGTTGATTGATTCCCTTGCTGTGAGGAAGACTTTTATTTTGGGGGAAGTCCTAATAGTTTATTTTTGCTTTTGTTTCCCTTTCCTCAGGAGACCTATCTACTAAGAAGTAGCTATGGCCAATGTCAAGAAGATTACTGCCTGTGTTCTCCTTTAGGATTTTTATGGTTTCAGTCTCACATTTATTTCTTTAATACACTTTGAATTTATTTTTGTGTGTGGTGTAATAAAGTGGTACAGTTTCATTCTTTTGCAGGCTGCTGTCCAGTTTTCCCAGCACCATTTGCTGAGAAAACTTTCTTTTTTCCCTTTGGATATTTTTTCCTGCTTTGTTGAAGATTGGTTGACCATATAGCTGTGGGTTCATGTCATCATCTTCTACTCTGTTCTATTGATCTATGTGTCTGTTTTTGTACCAGCACCATACTGTTTTGATCTGTACATAAAGCTTTGTAATGTAAGTTGAAGCCTAGAATTGTGATGCCTTCACCTTTACTTTTTCTTTTTCAATGTTGCTTTGGTGATTTGGGATCTTTCATGGTTCCACACAAATTTCAGGATGGTTTGTTCTAGTTCTATGAAAAATGTTTTTGACATTTGATATGGAATGCCTTAAATGTGCAGATTGCTTTTGGTAGTATAGACATTTTAATAATATTTCTTCTTCCAAGCAATGAGAATGGAATGTCTTTCCATTTCATTTCATTTTGATTGTTTGTTTGTTTTAGATTTTATTTATTTGTTTATTTATTTATGAGAGAGTGCATGATCAGGGGAGGGGGGCAGAGGGAGAAGCAGACTCTTAGCTGAACAGAGAACCTGATGAGGGGCTGTATCCCAGGACCCTGGGATCATGACCTGAGCAGAAGCCAGGTGCTTACCTGACTGAGCCACACAGGTACCCCTGTCTTTCCATTTCTTTGTGTGCTTTTCAATTTATTTATTTATTTATTTTGATAATATTTTTTATTATGCTATGTTAGTCACCATACAGTACATCCCTGGGTTTTGATATAATGTTCCATGATGCATTACTTGTGTATAACACCCAGTGCTCCATGCAACATGTGCCCTCCTTAATACCCATCACTGGCCTAGCCCAATGCTCTCCCTCCCCTCTGAAGCCCTCAGATTGTTTCCCAGAGACCACAGTCTCTCATGGTTCATTCCCCCTTTTGTTTACCCCCCCATTCATTCTTCCCTTCCTTCTCCTACCGATCTTCCCATTTCTTATGTTCCATAAATGAGTGAAACCATATGAAATTGTTTTTCTCTGCTTGTCTTATTTCACTTAGCATTATCTCCTCCAGGGCCATCCATGTTGCAGCAAATGTTGAGAAATTGTTCTTTTGATGGCTGAGTAATATTCCATTGTAGATATGGACCACATCTTCTTAATCCAATCATCTGTTGAAGGGCATCTTGGCTCCTTCCACGATTTAGCTATTGTGGACAATGCTGCCATGAACATTGGGGTGTATATGGCCCTTCTCTTCACTACATCTGTGTCTTTGGGGTAAATACACATTAGTGCAATTGCTGGATCATAGGGTAGCTCAATTTTTAACTTTTTAAGGGACCTCCACACTGTTTACCCTAGATTTAAACCAAAGACTGTAACAAGAAATGAGGAGCACTATAGCATAATAAAGGGGTCCACCAACAGTGAGATCTAACAGATATAAATCTTTATGACCCCACCTTGGGAGCAGCCAAATATATAACACAATTAATAATAAACATAAAGTAACTCATTTATCATAATACAATAATAATAGGGTACTTTAACATCCTGCTTACATTAACAGACAGATCATCAATGGATTTGAATGCCACCCTGCACCAGCTGGACTTAACAGATATATTCAGGACATTTCATCACAAAACAACAGAGTAAAATTATTTTCAGGAGCACATGGGGCATTCCCCAGAACAGATGCATACTAGGTCACAAATCAGGCCTTCACAAGTACAAAGCAATGAGATCATGCGATGCCTATTTTCTGACCACAATGGGATGAAACTGAAAGTCAACCACCAGGAAAAAAAAATTGGAAAGACCATAAATACATAGAGGCCAAATACCATGCTACTAAATAAAGAATGGGTCAACCAGGAAATCAAAGAAGAAAAAAATACATGGAAAAAAATGAAAATGAAAACAGAATGGTCCAAAACCTTTAGGATGTAGCAAAAGCAGTCCTAAGAGAGATGTAGAGCAATGTCAATACTACATCAAGAAGGAAGAAAATTTTCAAATAAACAACCTAATGTTACATCTAAAGGAGCTATAAAAAGAACAACAAATATAGCCTAAACCAGCAGAAGAAGGGAAATAATAAATATTAGAACAGAAATAAATGATATAGAATCTAAGAAAACAGAAGAGATCAATGAAAGAAGGAGCTGATTCTTTGAAAAAAAATAAAATTGATAAACCTGTAGCCATACTTACCAAAAAGCAAAGATGGAGGAAATGAACTCAGAAGTTAGAGAGGAAGAAAACCAACCAACACCATAGAAATACAATTAGAAAATAATTTTGAGAAAAAAAAAATACCTGCTAAAAAATTGCACAACCTGGAAGAAATAGATAAATTCCTAGAAACAATAAAGTACCAAAACTGAAACAGGAAGAATATGAAACTTGAACACGCTGATAACCAACAACAAAACTGCATCAATAATCAAAAATCTCCCAACAAATAAAAGTCCAGAGCCAGATGACTTCCTTGGTTAATTCTACTGAACATTTAAAGATGTTTTAATATTTCTTGACCTCAAACTATTGGGGTAAAAAGTGTAAAAAAAGGAAACTTCCAATTCATACTATGATGCCAGTATTCACCTGATACCAAAAACAGATAAAGCCTCCATGAAAAAATAGGACACAGGCCAATGTCCCTGATGAACATGGATGCAAAAATTTTGAAAAAAATACTAGCAAATCAAGTCCTAAAGAATCATTCACCAAGATCAAGTAGGATTTATTCCTGAGCTGGAACTGTGGTTCAGTATTCACAAATAAAACAATGTAATATACCATGATGCAATATACCGCATTGTAATATACCACATTTCATTAGTAAAAGACAGGATAAGAACCATATGATCCTCTAAAGAGATGCAGAGAAAGCATTTGATAAAGGACAACATCCATTTATGATAAAAACTGTCAACAAAGTAAGGTGAGAGTGAACATAACTCAACATAATAAGGACATTATATGAAAAACCAACAAGCAAAATCATTGTCAATCAGGGAAAACAGTTATTTTCCTCTTTACTCAGAAACAAGACAGGGATGTCCACTCTCACCATTGTTATTTAACATAATACTGGAAGTCTTAGGCACAGCAACTGGACAACAAAATGGAATAAAAGACATTCAAACAGCAAGGAAGAAGTCAATCTTTCACTATTTGCAGATGACATGATGCTCTATATAGGAAACTCAAGAAATGCCACAAAAATTTTGCTAGAACTGATAAAACTATGTACAGAAATCTGTGGCATATCTATACACAAATACTGAAGCTCCAGAAATAGAAATCATGGAATCAATTCCATTTATAATTACACTAAAACCCATAAGATACCAAGTGATATTCTTAACAAAAGAGGTAAAGATGTGTACTCTGAAGACTATAAAACACTGGTTAAAGAATTTGAAGGTGACAAAGAAATGGAAAAACATTCAATTTTCACTGATTAGAAGGATAAATATACTTACAATGTCTATACTACACAAAGTAATCTGCACATATAATGTAATCCCTATCAAAATACCACCCGGAGTTTTCACAGAACTAGAACAAACAATCCTAAAACTGGTTTGGAACCACAAAAAACCCCAAATACACGAAGTAATCTTGAAAAAGAAAAGCAAAGCTGGAATCATTACAATTCCAGATTTCAAGTTACATTACAAAGCTGTAGTGATCAAGACAGTATGGCATTGGGACAAAAACAGACACATAGGTCAATGGAAGAGAATATAAAGCCCAGAAATGAACCCCCAAATATATGGGCAATTAATTTTCAAAAAAGCAGGAAAGAATATCCAATGGATAAAAAGACATTTTCTCCAATGAAAATTGTTGGGAAAACTGGACAGCAACATGGAAAAGAATGAAATTGGACAATTTTATTACACCACACCCAAAAATAAGTTCAAAATAAATGAAAGACCTAAACGTGAGTCAGAAAACCGTTCAATTCATAGAGAAGAACACAGCCAGATGCTAAGTGAAATAAGTCAAGCAGAGAAAGACAATTTTCATATGATTTCTCTCATCTATGGAACATAAGAACTAGGAAGATCGGTAGGGGAAGAAAGGGATAAAGAAGGGGGGGTAATCAGAAGGGGGAATGAAGCATGAGAGACTATGGACTCTGAGAAACAAACTGAGGGCTTCAGAGGGGAGGGGGTGGGGGAATGGGATGGACTGGTGACGGGTAGTGAGGAGGGCACGTGTTGCATGTTGCACTGGGTGTTATACGCAACTAATGAAGCATCGAGCTTTACATTGGAAACCAGGGATGTACTGTATGTTGACTAACATAATATAATTTAAAAAAACATTTAAAAAAAAAGAACACAGCCAGTAACCTATTTCACATTAGTCATTGCAACTTCTAATTAGATATGTCTCTTGAGGGAAGGGACACAAAAACAAAAATAAGCTATGAGAACTTCACCAAAGAAAAAAAAATCTTCTGTGAAGAAGGAAACAATGAACTAAACCAAAAGGCAACTTACAGAAAGGGAGAAGATATTTACAAGTGACATATCTGTTAAAGGGTTTGTAACCAAAATATATAGAGAACTTACAAAACTCAACACCCCAAAATAAGATTCCAGTTAACAACGGTCAGAAGTCAGAAATATACATTTTTCCAAAGAACTCACACAAATGGCCAACGTGCACATGAAAAGATGCTCAACAACAGTCATCATCAGGAAAATACAGATAAAAACTACAATGAGATATCACCTCACTCCTGTCAGAGTGGCTAAAATCAACAATAAAGTAAACAACCAGGTTTTGCAATGATGTAGATTAAGGGGAACCCTCTTACACTGTTGGTGAGAATGCAAACTGGTGGAGCCACTGTGGAAAGCAGTACAGAAGCTCTTAAAAAGTTAAAAATATTATTACCTTATGATCCAGCAATTGCACTTCTTGGTATTTACCCAGAAGACATAAAAGTACTGATTGGGAGGAATACCTGCACCCCACATTTGGAGCAGCATTATTAACCAAATGACCATCAACTAATGAATGGCTATTGAAGATGTAGTTTATATATATGTATATACACACAAAATGGAATATTACTTAGCAGCAAAAATATTACTGTTGTGAACCTCCTTGTAGTCATAGTATTTGGAACCCCCAGATTTGCAAACTGGATTTGTGTTTTCTTTCCTAGTTTAGGGAAATGTTTAGCTATCATTAATTCAAATAATATTTATATACCCTTCTCTCTCTCATTTCTTCTTTTGGTATCCCTAAAATGTGTATATTTCTTCAATTCATGTCATGCAAGAGATACTTTAACATGGTTTCTTTGTTTTTCCAAATTTTATTTAAATTCCAGCTAGCTAACATATATTGCAATATTAGTTTCAGGTATAGAATTTAGTGGTTCATCATTTACATATAACACCTGGTGGTCAATACAACAAGTGCCCTCATTAATACTCATCACCTATTTAACCCATACCCCTACCCACCTCCCCTCTGATAACCATCACTTTGTTCTCTATAGTTAAGTGTTTATGGACTCCAGGAAACAAACTGAGGACTTCATAGGGGAAGGGGGTGGGGGGATGGGCTAGCCCAGGGATGGGTATTAAGGAGGGCAGGTATTGCATGGACCACTGGGTGTTATACGCAAACAATGAATCATGGAACACTATATCAAAAACTAATGATGTACTGTATGGTGAACAATATATCATAATAAAAAATAATTACTAAAAAAAAGTTTGTTTCTTGGTTTTCCTCTCCTCTCTCTCTTTTCCTCTTTGTTCATATGTTTTGTTTCTTAAATTCCACATATGAATAAAATAGTATGGTTTTATCTTTCTCTGAGTGACTTATTTCTTTAGCATAATAGTCTCTAGCCCCATCCATGTTTTTCAAATGGCAAGATCCCATTTTTTTATGGCTGAGTAGTATTCCATTGTATATATACGTTGATATGTATGTATACATACATATATACATATACATGTAATGTATATATGATTTCTTCTTTATCCATTCATCAGTCAATCAACACTTGGACTGTTTCCATAGTTTGGCTAGAGCAGATAATGCTCTTGTAAACATGGTGTGCATGTATTACTCTGAATTAGTATTTTTATATCCTTTGTGTAAATACCTAGTAGTGCAATTATTGTACCAACAGTACAGGAGGGTTCCTTTTTCTCCACATGCTTGCCTGCACCCATTGTTTCTTATGTTTTGATTTTAGCCATTCTGACAGGTGTGAGGTGATATCTCATTTTAGTTTTGATTTGTATTTCCCTGATAATCGCTGATGTTTAGCATGTTTTCATGTCTCTCTTGGCCATCTGTACATCTTCTATGGGGAAATACCTATTCATATCTTCTGCCCATTTTTCCTGTCCATTTTTAATTGGGTTGTTGTTGTTGTTGTGTGTGTGTTGAGTTTTACGAGTTCATTATACATTTTGGACCCTAACCTTTTATCAGACGGTCATATGCAAATATCTTCTCACACTCCATAGGTTGCCTTTTAGTTTTGTTCATTGTTCCCTTTGCTGTGCAGAAGCTTTTTATTTTGACAAAGCCCCAATCATTTATTTTTTGCTTTTGCTTCCCTTGCCTCAAGAGATATATGTTTTTATGTGTCTGTTCACCATCTGTATGTTTTTCTTGGAAAAATGTCTGTTCACGGCTTTTGCCCATTTTAAAAATAAGGCTGTTTGTGTTTTTGGTATTGAGATATATATATTTAACATTAACCCTTTATTTGATATATCATTTGATAATATCTTCTCCCATTTCAAATGCTGCATTTTTGTTTGTGGATGGTTCTCTTCTTTGTGCAAAAGTTTTTTCTTTTGTTGTAGTCCAATAGTTTATTTTTGCTTTTGTTTTCCTTGCATTAGAAGACACAACTAGAAAAAATATTCTTATGACTGATGACAAATAAATTGTTCCTATGTTCTCCTCTATGAATTTTATGGCTTCATTTCTCACATTAGGCCACTGATCTATTTTGAATTTATCTCTGTGGACGGTATAAGGAAGTGGCCCAGTTTTAGTATTTTTAATGTAGGTGTCTAGTTATCCCAATAACATTTATTAAAGAGACTCTCTTTCTCCCTTTGTATATCCTTTCTTCTTTTACTGTAGATTAATTGACTGTATCAACTGTGGAGTTATTTCTGGGATGTTTATTTTGTTCCACTGATCTGTGTCTATTTTTAACCCAGTAACATACTGTTTTCATTACTACAGCTACATACTACATTTTGAAAACTAAAGGAGGGCACGTGTAGTGATGAGCACTGGGTGTTATACGCAACTAATGAATCATTGAACACTTCATCAAAAACTAATGGTGTACTGTATGCTGGCTAATTGAACATAATCATTTTTAAAAATGAAAAAATACAAAAAAAATCTTGAGTTGTGATACTACCAGCTTCGTTCTTCAATTCCAATATTGCTTTGGGGTTTTTTGTGGCTCCATGCTAATTTTTTTTATCATTTATTCTAGTTCTGTGAAAAGCATCACTGGTGTATATTAGGAATAACATTGAATCTGTAGATTGCTTTGGATAGTATGGAAATTTTAACGAAATCTGTTATTCCAATACATTAGATTGGTGTACCCTTCCAATTTCTTTGCAGTTCCTTTCATCGATGCCTTATATAAATATATAGTTTTTTATTCCTTTGAGCATTTTAAATATACTATGCCTTTTTCTCCTAGCCTGCAAAGAATCTACTAAAAAAAAAAACCCCAAAAAACAAAACAAAAAACAACTGATAGCATTATGGGGTTCCCCTTGTATATAATTGTTTTCTTTTGCTGCTCTTAAAATTTTCATTTTATCATTTATTTTTGTCCTATTAATTATGTATATTGGTACAGACCTCCTTTGGTTCATCTTGTTAGAAGCTCACTGTACTTTCTGTACCTTGGTGTTGGTTTCCTTCTAATTAGGGAAATTTTAGCTATTATTTCTTCAAATAAGTTTTCTGCCCCCATCTCTTTCTTTTTTCCTTATGGGATCCCTATAATGCAAATGCTATTTGCTTAATGATATCACAGAATTATCTTAACCTATTCTATATTATTATTATTATTTACTTTGCTGTTAAGTTTTGTTTCTTTCCATTATTCTGGTTTCACAATACTGATCTGCTCTGCACTCTCTAATCTGCTGTTGATGTCCTCTAGTGTATTTTTTATTTCAGTTGTATTATTCAGTTTTGAGATATATATATATATATATATATATATATATATATATATATTTCCTATCTCTGTGTTGAAGTTCTCACTGAGTTCATCTACTCCTTTCTCAAGACCAGTGAGCATCTTTATATCCATTACATTAAGTTATTTATCAGGCATATGGCTTATCTCCACTTCATTTATCTTTTTACTGTATTTTGTTCTTGTTCCTTCATTTGGGACATATTTCTCTGTGTCCTCATTCTGATTCTTTGTGATTATTTCTATGTATTAAGTAGGTCAGCTACATCTCCTGGTTTTGAATGTAGTGGCATGTGTAGAAGCTGTCCTGTGCTGCCTTATAGTGAATTCCACTGGTCACTAGAACCAGGCACCCCAGGGGTGTCCCTTGTGAGGATAACATACACTCTTGTTTTGGCTGAGCTACAATTGTCTTCAGCTTAGCTAGCTCCTGTGGGCGAAGTGTGCATTGTTCAGTTCCTGAATTGTTGAGAGGCATGTATGAGGCTGCCCTGAGCTTGCTGGTGGGGAGGACTGGCAGTCAGCCTAGCGGTCTGCAGTTAGTCTCTCTGCTACATTTGTGAGTGCACCAAATGATAGGTCTTCCCCTCCGCACAACCTGCTAAGAAGCCAGGTTGCTGGAACTGCAGGCATGCTGGTGTGTGTGGTTAACTCTGCCCAGGGCAGGAGTCATTTTAGAAGGATGCATGCCAATGTGAGAGGTTGAGATGATGCAGGTCTGCAGGAGGAATGCAAGTGCAGGGTCCAGAGTGGTAGCAATGTTGAAGAGAGTGTTCTTTCTGGCTCCCTTAAGACTCTTGATCATGTGAGGGGAAAAAAATATAGAACCTGCTAGCACTTTTGTTCCTGGAGAAATCTAAAGGTCCCTGCCCTTCCACCACATATTATTAGTCAATGAATCTTCACCATACCCCAGACAACTATCAAACTGCTGCTTCTGCACTGTGTCTTGAGATGAATAATTTAGTAGGCTGGCTCAAAAAGGTGTGAAATTGTTTTGCTGCTACCCACCAGCTCTTCAAGAGTTTAGCTAGCTATTTTGAATCCCCTAAAGTTAAGCTCCACTGGTTATCGAAGTCAGATGTAATGGGGACTATTCTTCCCAGTGCAGGTCTCCAGTACAAAGGGCGCCTGGTGTGGAATCTGATCCTCTTAAATCCTTATACTTGTGATGTCTCTTTCATTTTTTTTCTGGTTTCACTGAGGTTCCCAACCATGCCTTGCATCCTTTTCTTTTTGATGTGGTCTTCTCTCTGTGATTAACTATGGAATGTTTTTCTGCCATTTGGCTCCAGGTTGTTTTCAGAGTTAGTTGCACAGATATAGCTGATACCTCACTGTGTCCATGATGGGAGGGAGGTAAGCTCAGTATCCTCCTACTCCAGTGTCTTCTTGTCTTTCTGTAATCGTGCTCCTTCTAATACCAAACAGATTCAAGAATTCTGAGTTCAATTTGAGACCCAGACATTGATTCTTATTTTATTTACAAGAAAATTTTGTAACCTCAGACTTCAGACTAAATTTATTTTTTTAAATGCAGAAGAATTTTATTAACTTCTTTTCCTAACTTACTAATGCCCAAATGATATTTATAAGTAAAATAAAGAAACCTGCATTGGAATACTAAAAAATCACATATGAAAAGTTCTATTTACATAAAACCACAATCACCTCAGTTTCCTGAAACCAAAAACACCATGTATTTCAAAGTGGTATTTCAACTGTATCTTTGTTCATGCTATAAATATGTCCTTTTCACAATTGTGGAGTACTTTTCATCTACCAAGATACCCCACATTTCCCCATAAGCTTCCTGAGGGCTGCCACCACCTCCTTGTTCCTCAGGCTGTAAATGAGGGGATTCAACAAGGGTGTTAGGATATTGCTGAATACAGAAAGAGCTTGGTCATGCTCTGCACTATGGGAGGAAGTGAAAGTCATATAGATAAATATGTTTGGGCCAAAGAAGAGACTCACCACAGTTAGATGGGAAGAGCAAGTGGCCAGGGTTTTTTTCCTTCCTTTGACAGAGTTCATACGGAAGACAGTGAGGAAGATGAGAGTATAGGAAACTGTGATGAGACTGAAAGGTACAACAAGCAACACAATGCTTGTCACCACCACCACTAACTGATATACTGAAGTGTCTTCACAGGAGAGCTTAATGAGGACTGGGACCTCACAGAAGAAGTGGTGGATCTCCCGTGACCCACAGATGGGAAAATGCATAGGGTAGACTGTATGGATAAATGAACTTATAGAGCCTCCAATCCAACACCCAAAAACCATGTGCATACAGATCCTGGGGCTCATGATTATGGGATAACGCAGTGGGTTGCAGGCAGCCACATAGCGGTCATAAGCCATGAGAGTCAAGATGAGGCACTCTGACATTCCCAACATCAGGAAGAAGAAACTCTGCATTCCACAGCCAATCCATGATATTGTCCTTTCCCCTGTGAAAAAATTGGAAGCCATCTTTGGGACAATGGTGGAAGTTAATGTCAAGTCAATGATGGAGAGTTGACTGAGGAGAATGTACATGGGTGTATGGAGCCGAGAGTCTCCCCAAATCAAGACAATCAGAAGTATATTTCCCAGGAAGGCCAAGGTGTAGATAAAAATGATCACAGAGTTGAGGACAGTAGAATGCTGAAACTCAGGAAAGAGCCCCACAAGGATGAAATCAGTTACTGAGGATTCGTTTCCACCCACCATACCTCTAAAAGAAATGTAACAGTGTTGGGGGACAAATCAAATGGATTAGAACTGATGGCATTCAGTACAGATCATATACCAATAGTTGGGTGTAAAATTTTATATCTTTCTCCCCAACATTAGAATCCCATAATGTTTGCCATCATCTCATCAGAGATAGTTCACTATTTATTGCTGAACAATTGCCTAAATACTTCTTAAATATATAATATTAGAAAAAATAAGTGCTTTTTAACCTCTGTTGAGTGGATTTCTTTTCTTCCTTCCTTCCTTCCTTCCTTCCTTTCTTTCTTCTTTCTTTCTTTTTCTTTCTTTCTTTCTTTCTTTCTTTCTTTCTTTCTTTCTTTCTTTCCTTTCTTCATTTCTTCCTTGCTTCCTTTTTCTACCAGAGAATCTTCTAAAAACTATGGATCTATTTTCTACAAATATAAACCTAAAATTGTGTATATTGTTTAATAATTATGGACCCTAGTTATTAACTCTTGTAAATTTGGGGGGGTGAAGAGAGGAACATCAAATTAATCCACTTAATTTCACTTTAAAATTACAAACCAATCATTTAATTAACTATTAAAGAGATACCATGTTAATTTGTTTTGGCTAATCATAATGATATTAGTAATGGAAATTGCCAAACTTATGTCCCTTCTTGGAAGCCATAAATATTCTGTACTGTTAATGAAATAACTTCAAAAGACTATGTGTCTAAGAAATATGTATTATCCATAAGTTTAACAGTGTCCATAGAGTTCAGTACGACACCTTTCCCAGCTGACTATATGACAAATACCTTCACTGCAATTGCTTTCATGGTAAGAACAAAAGCTTTTTCCCTCCATGACACCTTACTGAAAAGTGGAGTATCCACCCCAATCTAAGTAAGAGAAATGTTGTACATGTGGAAGTTTCCATATGCATCACTGTTTCCTAGCAGATAGTATTGATGAAACACAGACATCAAAACACCTGGAAATCCTGTTCTCTATTATTGGAGCAGGAAATTTCATAATAAAAAACATTGGTATCTCTTGATTTAATGGTTCTTTTCTGGATCTGTATATTCAGACTATTTTGTGACAAATATGTGTTATAAATACATTTGTTTTTCTCTTAGTCATAATTCTGATGAAATATAAAATAAGAAGATAATATTAATCATGTTCTATCTCTAATGAGCCTAATCACTGATCTTGCTAAAATTGTACTTATTTCAGGAACATAAAATAGTTTTGAAAAATCATCACCATTTATTTATTTTTCATTCTAAGTTTATTGAGTGGCCATTATTTCAATTTTATATATGTATATACATATATACACACAAATATATATTATATATATGTATACACACACACACACACACAAGTTAAGATATAGAATCATTTATACCAACAAATAACAAGAGAGTAATATAAATGCTGAAGCTAAGGCTCTTACAGGGTGATATATCAACACAGAGAAATATTCATCTGATTAAGCTAAGGGTGGAGAATGATGTAACATTTAACTTCAGCTGTGTCTACCTTAGGGCACAGCAACTCATGTAAATTGAAAGACTGAGGAAATGGTCTGTTCTGTCAAAACTCATGTTGCATAAATAAGTGAGAGAAGAATTAGAATTCTTACACAAATTATTGTTTAACAATTGTGAACTGTATAAACTGAAAGTTTTCTGTTTTCTCATCCCTGAAGAGCCTCATGGAACATATATATGTATGATAAAATATACATATTTATGATATCATACATATAAATTTGTCATACATATAAATATGCACATTTATATCATACACATATGTGTTCCATGGCTTGACTTGGCTAGGTCTGTCACTCTCTCCTCTGAGCTGAGAAATTAATCTATTAGTATTTTATGATGAATTCATATGTCTGCTAAAAATATCTTAGTTTTTTCTAGAATAAGAGTAATAAAAAGACCTCTGTTATTAGGTGTGTGTGAGGCATGAGACATTCCAAGTGCTCAAAATGTATCTAGTAGTAGTAGTAGCAATAGTAATAGTAGTAGTAACATTAAAGCAATCCTGTTCTGCTATTTGTTCTAGGTCTGTATTCTAATCTTCAATTATAGAACCCATATAATTCTTCAAGCCATGTAATTCATAACTTTTACAATGCTAATGGAAAAGACATTAAAAATATGGGTAATAGAGTAAAGAAAGTAATGTTTAGTGATTTTGGAGTCAAACACTAGAGTAAAGAAGAATACACATGCATTTAATTATTTTTTACTTAACATTTTAATAAACATTTTATAAATATGTATCATTGAATATCTGCCTGGGGGGGAAAAGTACAAGAATTATAGGTTGTGTTTTAAGAATAAAAACCATGAATTATAGTACAACCAGATTACAGATAATGAATCTTGGAATAGAAAAATCTACTGTCATTTAAGAAAAATTTTGAATTATTTATTAAATTGTTCCCACAATAGTAAAGCAGTTGCATCAATTAAATCAATCCATTGGAATAACTATTTATTGATTGCCAACTTGATCTATTTCAATTATTTTGTTAATATAGAAGATCTATCTATTCAAAATGAGGAGTCCAATGTTACATTAACTATAGAATTTTACTGATCTTTTGAGTTGTCTTCCAAATTATGACTATTTGTATCATTTTAGGAACACAGAATGCCATTATTGTTAGCATGATTTGAGGTTGTGTCTATGTAGGTATGTACAAAGAAAATTGAAATGAAATCATAACTCAGTCACCAGATAGTTTTTCTAAAAGCAATAGGATAAATTCAAGAGATTAACTTGGTTACTGAGTTCAGGCAAATCTTTGAAAATATCAGCTTTGAGTCTATAGTTTTGGTAATTCTCACTCTCAGATGTTTTCCTTAACATTATGAATGACGCCTGCTCCATATTATGACAGGTTTGGTCATACAAGAATATTTATAACACAATTATTTAATCAATACCATTCAGTCAGATAGTCAAACATAAATATAATTTCATATAGCTTTCTCCTATACCTGAACCCTGGGAAGCCTGCAAAAAACTCATTTAAGACTGTTACAGTTATTTTTCCTTTTACAAGTACAATCACCAAGTCTGACATTTGTGAAACTTAATAAGCATACAAATTCTCTACAAAATTTCCATTACCAGTTGTAGTTCAAGATTTTTTTTCTGCCTGTTTAGTATCTACCTTAGATTATACTTATTTCCAGACACCTCTGCCTCTTGGATTTTCTGTGATCAATTGTATCTTCTCACTATGCAGAATTAGACTTTCTTTGCATAGAAAAATAAATGCAATTGACTTGGTGTTGATGGAGAGGCATACATTTTGGGAATGAGCCCAGTGACTATGATTCTACAATACTATGTATATTAAATACTGGTTGGTATATCAGCTAAGATCTAACTTGGTAGGTTGCTTAGCAATTTGTCATCATCGTTTTGGAGATCTTTGTAGTGAATGACCTATGGGAACACAGTCCCCAGACTTTAATTAACTTTGACTGCAGATAATAGTAGGGAACCCAGCCCTGTGCTCTTCTACTGCCTCACTAAAGCCAGCAGGTGTGTCCATGCTCTGCACTCTCCTGCTTCTTTTCTTCTACTATCAAGAACAAGGCGAGTATTAGAAGTCCTAGTAAAGTCATTAGCCATAAAAGATACAAAATTCATCTTAATTAAAAAGAGAAGTAAAACTGACACTCTTCAACCAATAAATATATTCATTAAAGGTGCAGGGTACAAAGTCAACATACGAAAATATGTTGTGTTATATAGACTAACATCAAACTATTTGAATGAGAAATTAAGAAACTGACCTCATTTACAATTGCATCAAACAGAATAAAATACCTAGATAGAAATTTAACCAAGGAAATAAAAGATCTGTACATGGAAAACTATAAGACATTGATGAAAGTAATTGAAAAATATGAAAATAAATGGAAAGATATTCTATGCTTATAGGTTATAAAAACTAATATTGTTGGGGCGCCTGGGTGGCACAGCGGCTAAGCATCTGCCTTCGGCTCAGGGCGTGATTCCGGCGTTATGGGATCGAGCCCCACATCAGNATCAGGCTCCTCTGCTAAGAGCCTGCTTCTTCCTCTCCCACTCCCCCTGCTTGTGTTCCCTCTCTCGCTGGCTGTCTCTATCTCTCTGGAATAAATAAATAAAATCTTTAAAAAAAAAATAAAAAAATAAAAACTAATATTGTTAAAATGTCCATATTCCCCAAAGCAAACAATAGATTAAACATGATCCTTATCCTTAAAATTTTTTTCTAAAGACCCACAGATAGCTAACATGCAATGTTAGTGGGAATGCAAATTGGTGTGGCCACTATGGAAAACAATATGGCAGTTGTTCTAAACAAAATAGAAATATATGATCCAGCAACTCTATTTCTGTATATTAAACAAAATATAATAATAAAAAATTACTAATTTAATAAGATACATGCACTCCCATGTTCATTGTACCATAGTTAAAGTAGCCAGAATACAAAAAAAAA
>NW_023250281.1:515132-528085 GCF_002007445.2 Ailuropoda melanoleuca
TCCCTCTCTGGTTTTGTCTTGTTTTATTTTTTCCTCTTTTCCACTATAATCCTGTTTTGTTTCTTAAATTCCACGAATCAGTGACATCAAATGATAATTGTCTTTCTCTGATTGACTTATTTCACTTGACGTAATACCCTCTAGTTCCAACCTTGTCATTGCAAAGGGCAAGATTTCATTTTTGATGGCTACATAATATTCCATTGTAGATAGATTTGTAGTATAGATAGTTGATAGATAGATAGATGATAGATAGATGATAGATAGATAATAGATAGATGATAGATAGATAGATGATAGATAGATAGATAGATGATAGATAGATGATAGATAGATAGATAGATAGATAGATAGATAGATAGATAGATGATACCACATCTTCTTTATCCATTCATCTGTCAATGGACATCTGGGCTTCTTCCAGAGTTTGGCTATCGTGGACATTGCTGCTATAAACGTTGGGGTGCAGGTGCCACTTTGGACCACTACATTTTTATCTTTGTGGTAAATACCCAGTAGTGCAAATGCTGGGTCATAGGGTAGCTCAATGTTCAACTTTTTGAGAACCCCCCATACTGTTTTCAACAGTCATTGCACCAGTTCTCATTCTTACCAAATGAGCGGGAGGGTTCCCCTTTCTCTGCTTCCTTTCCAATATCTGTCATTTCCTGACTTGTTACTTTTAGTAATTCTGACTGGTGTGAGGTGGTACCACATTGAGGTTTTGATTTTTATTTCCCTGATACCTAATGATGTTGAGATTTTTTTTTCATGTGTCTATTGGCCATTTGTATGTCTTCTTTGGAGAAATGTCTGTTCAGGTCTTCTGCCCATTTCTTGACTGGATTTGTTTTTTGGATGTTGAGTTTGATAAATTATTTATAGATTTTGGATACTAGTCCTTTAGCTGATATGTCATTTGCAAATATCTTCTCCCATTCTCTCGGTTGTCTTTTGGTTTTGTCAACTGTTTCCTTTGCTGTGAAAAAGCTTTTTATCTCGATGAAGTCCCAATAGCTCATTTTTTGCCTTTGTTTCTCTTGCCTTTGGAGATGTGTCTAGCAAAAAATCGCTGTGGCTGAGGTTGAAGAGGTTACTGCCTGTGTTCTCCTCTAGGATTTTGATGGATACCTCCCTTACATTTAGGTCTTTCATCCATTTTGAGTTTATTTTTGCGTATGGTGTAAGGAAATGGTCCAGTTTCATTCTTCACTTGTGGCTGTCCAATTTTCCTGACACCATTTGTTAAGGAGACTGTCATTTTTCCATTGGATATTCTTTCCTGTTTTATCAAGGATTAGTTGACCACAGAGTTTAGGGTCCATTTCTGGATTCTCTATTCTGTTCCATTGAACGATGTGTCTGTTATTGTGCCAGTACCATACTGTATTGATGATTACAGCTTTGTAATAGAGCCTGAAGACCGGCATTGTGATGCCACCAGCTTTGGTTTTCTTTTTCAACATTGGCTATTTTCAACATATGACTATTTGGGATGTTTTCTGGTTCCATACAAATTTTAGGATTATTTATTTCAGCTCTGTGAGAAATGTTTGATGCTATTTTGATATGGGTTGCTCTGTCTGGCTAACTTCAGTTAGAATAATAAACTCTAGGTCCATTAACATTCTTATAAATGGCAAGATCTCATTCTTGTTTATGGCTGAGTAATTATCTATCATCTATCTATCATCTATCTATCATCTATCTATCTATCTATCATCTATCATCTATCGATCTATCTATCATCTATCTATCTATCATCTATCTATCAAATCTATCCATCTATCATCTACTTTTTTATCTACTTCTTGTCTATCCATCTATCATCTATCATTTATTTATCACCTGTCTATCCATCCATCCAACCCCCCATATATTAATTTTCTATGTATTCATCTGTCAATGAACACTTGGCTTTCTTCCACACCTTCACCATTCTAAGTAATGCTTCAATAAACATGAGAGTTTAGGTATCTTTTCAAATTTGGATACCCAGTAGTGGAATTACTGAATTTCTATTTTAAAGTTTCTGAGGAATCTCAATACTGTCTTCCACAGTGGCTGCACCAATTTATATTCTCACCAACAGTGCATGAGAATTCCCTGTTCTCTACAACCTCACCAACACTGTTTATTTCTTCTTTTTGTTATATAGATCATTCAGGCATGTGTCAGATGCTATCTCATTACAGTTTTGATTTGCATTTCCCTGGTGATTAGCAATGTTAAGCATTTTTTCCACCGTCTGTTGGTCATTTGTATGTCCTCTTTGGAAAAATATTTTCAGGTCCCCTGCCCACTTTTAATAAGATTTTTTTTATTTTGGAAGGGGTGTTGAATTTTTTAAGGGCACATGTTCTGATGAACACTGGGTGTCATACATAACTAATGAATCATTGAACATTGCATCAAAACTAATCATGTATTATACAGTGGCTAACTGAATATATGTGTGTGTGTATATATATATATATATATATAATATATATATATATATTTATATATATCCTTTACTAAATATATCTTTTTCATATATCTTCTCCCATTCACTAGGTTGCCTTTTGTTTGGGGGATTTTTTTTCCTGTTTTGTTGTTGTTGCTGTTGTTGTTTTGTTTTGTTTTATTCAAGTAAAATTAATGTGCAATGTTATATTAGTTTCAAGTGTACAATATAATAATTCAACAATTCTATACATTTTTCAGTGCTCATTAAGATAACTGTGCTCTTAATCTTATTTATTCACTTCAGTCTTTTGATTTTGTTGATTTTCTTTGGTGTGCAAATCTTATTTGACATAGTCCCAATAGTTTATTTTTGCTTTTGTTTCCATTGAGTAGGAAGACATATCTAGAAAAATGTTAAGGAAATCTCTAGGATATTCCTCTCTATGTTTTTTTAAGGGATGTTATGATTTCAGATCATATATTCAGATTTTTAACTTATTCTGGGTCTATTTTTTTCTGTATAGTGTAAGAAAGTGGTCCAGTTTTACTCTTTTGCATGTAACTGTCAAGTTTTCCCAACACTACTTATCAAAGAGACAGTCTTTTCCCCCATTGTAGTCTCACCTTCTTTGCTGTAGATTAATTGAACATATCAGTGTGTCTTTATTTCTGGGATCTTTATCCTGTTCTATTTTGTAGGTCTATTTTTATGTCATTACCATACTGTTTTTATTACAACAGCTTTGTGGTGTGTCTTGAAAGGGGTTATTATATAATCAGCTGTTTTGGTTTTCTCAAACTTGCTTTGGCTATTTGGGGTCATTTGTGACTTCAATTATTTGTTCTTGTTCTCTGAAAAACCTATTGTTATTTTTACAGGGATTGCATTGAATTTGTAGATTGCTTTGGGTCATATGGGCACTTGGACAATATCAATTTTTCCAATCCATTAGTGTGGTGTATCTTTTGCACTTGTTTGTATCATCTTTAATTTATTTCATTAATCTTTTACAGTTTTCAGAGTACAGGTCTATCGCCTCCTAGGTTAAGCTTATTGCTAAGTATTTTATTTTTCTCAACCAATTATAAATGAAATATATTACCTTTAAATTTCTTTTCTGCTACTTCATTATCAGTTTATAGTAGTGAAAAATGTTTCTGTATATTAATTTTAATCCTGTGACTAATGAGTTTCTTTTTTAGTTCTAATAGTTTTTTGGTGGAGCCTTTAGGGTTTATATCTATAGTACCCTCTCATCTATAGATACAGACAATATTACATCTTCCTTTCCAATTTGACTGTTTTTTTTTCTTCCTTTTCAGATTGCTGCAGCTAGAACTTCCAGTATTATGTTAAACAAAAGTGATGAGAGTAAAATCATCATCTTGTTCCTAATCTTAGAAGAAAGCTTTCAGCTTTTACCCATTGAGTATGATGTTAGTGATGGGTTTATCATATATGGCCTTATTATGTAAAGTATGTTTTCTCTAAACTGAATTCATTGAGAGTATATATCATAAACAAATGTTGAATTTTGTCAAATGCAGCTTCTGTATCTATTGAAGTAATCATATGGTTTTATTCTCAACATTTTAATGTGCTGTATAACAATGATTTATTTGTAGATATTGAATTATTCTTGCATCTTTTAAGTATATTCCACTAGCTCATGGTGAATGATCCTCGTAATTTACTGTTGCATTTTTTCTAATATTTTGTTGAAATTTTTCATCTATGCTCATTAGGGATATTGACCTGTAGTTTGCTGTTGTGTTATAGTGTTATTGTCTGGTTTTGGTATTAGGTTGATGCTGACCAAGTTGAAAAATTTGGAATATTTTGTTTCTCTTCTATTTTTGGAATAGTTTGAAGAGAACAGGTATTAACTCATTAAAATGTTTAGTAGAATCTGTCTGTGAATTCATCTTGCCTTGGACTTGTGTTTGTTGGGAGATATTAGTTATTGATTCAATTTTATTACTAATAATTGATGAATTCAAATTGTCTATTTCTTCCTGATTCACTTTTGAGGTATTTTATGTTTCCAGAAATTTATCCTTGTTCTAGGTCATCCAATTTGTTATCATATTTTTTTCATTGTATTATCTTATAATTATTTCTATTTCTGTGGTGTTGGTTTTTATTTCCCCTCATTCATTTCTGATTTTTATTGAGTCATCACTCTTTTTTTTTTCCTTCATGACTCTGGCTAAAGGTTTATTAATGTTCCTTATCAAAAAAGCAGCCCTTGGGTTTGTTGATTTTTTCCCCTTTTCTTTTTCCTTTTTTCTTTTCTCTTCCCTTAGTTTCTATTTCATGCATTACATTCTGATCTTATTATTTCCTCCCTTCTACTAGGTTGGGACTTTGTTTTTTCTTCTTCTAATTCCTTCAGGTTAAGATTAAATTGTTTATTATTTGAGTTTTTTCTTGTTTCTTGAGATAGGCATGCATTGCTGTAGAATTCTGTATTAGAAATTTTTTCACTGTGTCCCAAAAATTCTGGACAATTTGGTTTCATTTTCATTAGTCTACATGCATATATTTCTATTATTTCTTCATTGACTTATTTTTAATGGCTTGCTATTTAGCTTCCACACATTTGTGCTATTTCTGGTTTTTTCTCTGTTATTTATTTTCATTTTTCAATGGTTTGGGTTGAAAAAGATGCTCAATGTAATTTGAATCTCCGTAAATTTATTAAGACTAGTTTTTGGCATAACATGTGATCTATCCTGGAGAATGTTCCATGTCCACTTTAGAAAAAGGTATATTCTGCTGGTTTGGGATGGAATGTTCTGTGTATATCTGTTAAGTCCTTTGATCTAATATGTCATGTGAAACTTCTGCTTTCTTATCAATTTTCTGTCTGGATAATCTATCCATTGATATAAGAGGGGTTTTAAAGGCACTATCATTATTGTTTTACTGTCAGTTTCTCGTTTTATGTCTCTTAATATTTGCTGTATGTATTTAGGTGTTCTGATGTTGGATGCACAGATATGTACAATTGTTATATCTTCCCTTGGATTTATTCATTTATCATTATGTAATGCTCTTCTTTGTCTCTTGTTGCTGTCTCTCTCTCTTTTTTTCTATTTTTAAATCTTTTTTTTCTGTCATAGGTTTCACTACCTGGCACTTTTTTTCCTATCATTTTTCATAGAACATCTTTATTTCATCCCTTCACTTTCAGTTTTTAATAGTCTTAAGGTCTGAAATGAGTATCTTGTAGGAAGCATACAGATGGATTGCGTTTTCTAACTATTCAGTCACACTGTCTCTTCATTTGCTCATTCAACAATTTATATTTCAAGTAATTATTGATAGGTATGCACATATGGTTATTTTGTTACTTGCTTTATTATTTGTATTTGTTTGTTTGTTTTCTGTGTTTATTGTTGTTTTTTCTATAACATAGATTTTCTCTTGCTCTCTTTCCCTTAGGATTTATGACTCTCTTTATTGTTATGTTTGGATTCTGTTCTCTTTATTTTTTGTATATCTATAACTCATTTTTGGCTTTTAGCATGAAGTTAATATATTACATCCTCAATATATAGCTGTCTATATTAAGTTGACGGTCATTTAAATTGGATCACATTCTAAAATACCTTCATTTAATACCCCTTAATTTACTACCCCTGAGAGAGAGAGAGAGAGTCATATTTTACTTCTTTTTATTAAGTGAGGCTTCTAACTTCTTTAGACATAATTGACTTTACTACTTTTGTCTTTTAAACTTCAGACTAGCTTTATAAGTGATTGATAGTATCTTTAAAGGATGTTTGCTTTTACATATGTATATATATATACACATGCATACATTTATATATATATATTTCATTTTATAATATACATATATATTTTCCTTTTTAAGTTCCTTACTTCAAACTATGATATTTCATTTTCTGCTTAAAGAAGTCTTTTGGGAAGGAGTTAATATGGCAGAGAAGTAGAAGGGACCCTGGACTTTCCTTGTCCCATGAAAACAGTTGTATTGAGGTCAATTCACTGGGAAGACCCAGGAAATCAATCTAAGCACTAATAGAAGGAGGTGAATGGGGCAGAGAAAAACTGTGGTGCCACAATTCCAGATTTTAAGCTGTATTACAAAGCTGTAATCATCAATACAGTATGGTACTGGCACAATAACAGACACATCATTCAATGGAACAGAATAGAGAATCCAGAAATGGACCCTAAACTCTGTGGTCAACTAATCCTTGATAAAACAGGAAAGAATATCCAATGGAAAAATGACAGTCTCCTTAACAAATGGTGTCAGGAAAATTGGACAGCCACAAGTGAAGAATGAAACTGGACCATTTCCTTACACCATACGCAAAAATAAACTCAAAATGGATGAAAGACCTAAATGTAAGGGAGGTATCCATCAAAATCCTAGAGGAGAATACAGGCAGTAACCTCTTCAACCTCAGCCACAGCGACTTTTTGCTAGACACATCTCCAAAAGCAAGGGAAACAAAGGCAAAAAATCAGCTATTGGGACTTCATCGAGATAAAAAGCTTTTTCACAGCAAAGGAAACAGTTGACAAAACCAAAAGACAACCGAGAGAATGGGAGAAGATATTTGCAAATGACATATCAGCTAAAGGACTAGTATCCAAAATCTATAAATAATTTATCAAACTCAACATCCAAAAAGCAGATAATCCAGTCAAGAAATGGGCAGAAGACCTGAACAGACATTTCTCCAAAGAAGACATGCAAATGGCCAATAGAAACATGAAAAAATGGTCAACATCACTTGGCATCAGGGAAACACAAATCAAAACCACAGTGAGACACTGCCTGGGTGTTATACACAATGAATGAATTGTTGAACACTACATCAAAAACTAATGATGTACTATATGCTGACGAATTGAACATAATAATAAAAAAGTTGTGTTCTTTAAAAAAATGGCTAACATTAACAAGTCAGGAAACAAAAAATTTTGGCAAAGTTGTGGAGAAATGGCACCCTCCCCTTGCAATGTTGGTTGGAATACAAGCTGGTACAGCCACTGTGGAAAACAGTATGGAGGTTCCTCAAGAAGCTGAAATATAGCTATATTATCACCCAGTAATTGCACTATTAGGTGTTTACCCCAACGATATAAATGTAGTGATCCATAGGGGCACCTGCTCCTCAATGTTTACAGCAGCAATGTCTTCAATAAACAAAGTGTGGAAAGTGCTGAGATGTCCATTGACAGGTGAATGGATAAAGAATCAGAAGGGATGAAATCTTACCATTTCCATTGACATGGATGGCACTGGATAGATCTATGCTGAGCGAAATAAGAAAAACAAATTCCTGGACAGGAGGTGGGTAGAGGGATGGCTAACTGGATGATGGGCATTAAGGAAGGCACATGATTTGATGAGCACTGGGTGTTCTATGCAAATGAAAAATTAATTAACCTTACATCTGAAACTAATGTTTTATTGTATGTTGGCTAATTGAATTTAAATTAAAAAGACATAGGGTTACCAAATAAATTTTAAAAATCATCATCTTTATGCTGCCTTTCAGTGTAAAAACACCTAGAGTCTGAAAGTGAGAAGGTGGAAAAAGATAATTCATGCAAAAGGAAGTGGAAAAAATTGTAGTAATATGTATATCTAACAAAATAGACATTAAACAAACACTCTTGCAGAAGACAAAGATTATTACATAATGCTTAAAAGGATTAATCTAACACAAAGATATAATGATTGGAAATGTTTGTGTATCTAATACAGCAGCTCCTAAATACTTAAAGCAAACATTAAGAGACTAAAGGAAGAAAATGACAGTAATGCAGTAATAGTTGGGAAATTTAACACCCTATTAGCATCAATTATTAGGTCATCCAGACCCAAAATCCACAATGAAGCAATGGCTTTGAATGACACAGTAGAACAAGTGAATTTAACAGATACCTACAGGAGATTCTATCCAAAACCAGGAGAATATGCATTCTTCTCAGTTAAACATGGCACATTCTCTAGGATAGATCACATGTATAAGCCACAAAACAAGTTTCTTTTTTAAGAGAATTGAAATAATATCAAATATATTTTCTAATCACAACAATATGAAACTAAAAATAAATTACAAGGAAAAAGTGGAAAAATATGGAGGTTACACAACCTGCTATCAAACAAGCAATGGGTCAATCAAGAAATTTAAAATAAATATACAAAGAGACAAATAAAAACTTAAACAGAGATGTCCAAAGACTTTAGGTGAAACGAAAACAATTTTATGAGGGAAGTTTATAGTGTTATGGGCCTACTTCAGGAAACAAACAAAAATCTCAAATAACCTAATTTTACACAAAAAGGAATGAGAAAAGAATATCAAACAAACTCCAATCCTAATGGAAAGTATGAAATAATAAAGATTGAAGTGGAAATAAATGAAATAGAGAATTTTAAAAATATAAAAAGAGCAAAGAAATCTAGAGCTATTTTAAAATTTATGTTCAATTAGGCAACATATAATATACCATCAGTTTTTCAACAAGAACACAGTATCTTTGAATGACACATTGGATCAGATAAATCTAATAGATATATTCAGAACATTTTATCCTAAAAAAGCAGGACCCACATTATTTCAAGTGTTCATGGAACACTGTCCTGAATAGATCATATGTTAAGCCACAAACAAGTCTCAATCAAGTGATGGGCATTAAGGAGGGCACATGATGTGATGAGCAGTGGGTGCTATACACAACTAATGATTTGTTGAACATTACATCAAAAACTAATGATTTATTATATGTTGGCTAATGGAATTTAAATTAAAAAATTGAAAAAAAACAAGTCTTAACAAATTAAACAAACAAAAATTGAAATCATACCATTAATCTTTCCAGCCACAACACTATAAAACTAAATATCAAACGCAATAAAATATCTTGAAAGAGCATAAAAACATGTAGGGTAAATAACATGCTACTAGCTGCTAAAACAAGAAATCAAAGAGGAAATCAACAAATATATGGAGACAAATAAAAATGAAACACAATGATCCAAAGTCTTTGATATGCATCAATAGATGTTCTAAGATGGAAGGTTATAGCAATGCAGGCCTACCTCAAGAGACAAGAAAAATCTCATAAACTAACCTAAACCTAAAGGAGCTAAAGAGAAAGAAGAAAAAAAGAAAAGAAAGAAAAGAAAGAAAGAAGAAAAGAAAAGAAAAGAAAAGAAAGAAAAGAAAAGAAAAGAAAAGAAAAGGAAAAAAAAAGAAAAGAAACAAACAAAAAACCCTAAAACTGTGGAAAGAAGTACGTAATAAAGATTAATGCAGAATTAGTTCCTACATAAAATAGGAACTAAATTATCAATTATCATTCAATGAAACCATGCTCTAGTTTCCTGAGAAAATAAACACAATTGATAAACCTTTCATCAGACTCATCAAAAAAATTAAAAAGAAGAAGAAAGAAAGGAAGGAAGGAAGGAGAAAGAAAGAAAGAAAGAAAGAAAGAAAGAAAGAAAGAAGAAAGAAAGAAAGAAAAAAGAAAGAAAGAAGGAAAGAAAGAAGGAAAGAAAGAAAGAAAAACAGAGAGTACTCAAAGAAGCAAAATCAGAAGTGAGAGAGGAGGGGCGCCTGGGTGGCACAGCGGTTAAGCGTCTGCCTTCGGCTCATGGCGTGATCCCGGTGTTATGGGATCGAGCCCCACATCAGGCTCCTCTTCTATGAGCCTGCTTCTTCCTCTCCCACTACCCCTGCTTGTGTTCCCTCTCTCGCTGGCTGTCTCTATCTCTATCAAATAAATAAAATATTTAAAAAAAAAAAGAAGTGAGAGAGGAGAAATAACAATGAACACCTCCAAAATACAAACAATTGTAAAGAATATTATGAGAAATTGTATCCCCTAATTGGACAACCTAGAAGAATGGATAAATTCCTAGAAAAAAATATGAACACCCAAAGTTGAATCAGGAAAGAATAGGCAATTTCAAGAGATTGATTATTAACAATGAAATTGAATTGGTAATCATAAGAATCCTAACAAACAAAAGTCCAAGATCAGATAGCTCCACAGGTGAAATGTACCAAACTTTTAAAAAGAGTTAATATCTATTTTTCTCTCCCTGTTCCAAAAATAGAAGAAGGAATGTCTCCAAATTCTTTCTATGATGCCATCATTACTCTGATACCAGAACCAGACGAAAATACTACAGAAAAAAAGAGAGAACTAAAGGCCAATGACTCTGATAAACATAGTTGCAAAATTTCTCAACAAAATATTATGAAAACAAATCCAAAAATACATTAAAAATCATTCATCATGATCAATTGAAATTTATGCCTGGAAGGCAAATGTGGTTCAATATTCACAAGTCAGTGAACGTGGCATATAAAATCCATATGATCCTTTCAATAGATGCAGAAAAAAAATTGACAACGTACTGCATCCATTCATGATAAAAATTTTCAACAAATGGGTTTAAGGGGAACATACGCCAGGGGTGCCTGGGTGGCTCAGTCATTAAGCGTCTGCCCTCGGCTCAGGGCATGATCCCAGAGTCCTGGGATCGAGCCCCGCATCAGGCTCCCCCACTGCGAGCCTGCTTCTTCCTCTCCAACTCCCCCAGCTTGTGTTCCCTCTCCTGCTGGCTGTCTCTCTCTGTGTCAAATAAATAAATAAAATCTTTTAAAAAAAATAAAGGGAACATACCCCAACATAATAAAGGCCACATATGAAAAACACGCAACTAACATTATAGTCAATGTGGAAAAACTGAGACCTTTTCTCCTAAGGTCAGGAATAACACAAGGATGTCCACTCTCACCACTTTTATTCAACACAATGCTGGAAGTAGTAACCTCAGCAATAAGACAAGGAGAAAGAGTGTATTATGCTAAGCAAAATAAGTCAGAGAAAGGTAAATGTCATATGATTTTGCTTATATGTGGAATGTAAGTAACAAAATAGATGAACATAGGGGGAAAAAAGAGAGAAAGACAAACCATAAAACACACTCTTAACTATAGAGAACAAACTGCACGTTGCTGGAGGGGAGGTAGACAGAATGGTGGGTTAAATGGGTGATAGGGATTAAGGAGGACACTTGTGATGAGTATTGGGTTTAAATGTAAGTGACAAATCACTAAATTCTACTCCTGAAACTAATTATTATGCTATATGTTGACTAATTGGAGGAAGACATAAAAAGATGGAAAAATATTCCATGCTCATGGATTGGAAGAATTAACATAGTTAAAATGTCTATGCTACCCAGAGCAATCTACACTTTCAATGCTATCCCGATCAAAATACCGAGGACATTTTTCAAAGAACTGGAAAAAATAGTCCTTAAATTTGTATGGAACCAGAAAAGGCCCCGAATCTCCAAGGAACTGTTGAAAAGGAAAAACAAAGCTGGGGGCATCACAATGCCGGATTTCGAGCTGTACTACAAAGCTGTGATCACAAAGACAGCATGGTACTGGCACAAAAACAGACACATCGACCAATGGAACAGAATAGAGAACCCAGAAATGGACCCTCGGCTCTTTGGGCAACTAATCTTTGATAAAGCAGGAAAAAACATCCGGTGGAAAAAAGACAGTCTCTTCAATAAATGGTGCTGGGAAAATTGGACAGCTACATGCAAAAGAATGAAACTTGACCACTCTCTCACACCATACACAAAAATAAACTCCAAATGGATGAAAGACCTCAATGTGAGACAGGAATCCATCAAAATTCTAGAGGAGAACATAGGCAACAACTTCTATGACATCGGCCAGAGCAACCTTTTTCACGACACATCTCCAAAGGCAAGAGAAATAAAAGATAAAATGAACTTATGGGACTTTATCAGGATAAAGAGCTTCTGCACAGCCAAGGAAACAGTCAAAAAAACTAAGAGACAGCCCACGGAATGGGAGAATATATTTGCAAAGGACACCACAGATAAAGGACTGGTATCCAAGATCTACAAAGAACTTCTCAAACTCAATACACGAGAAACAAATAAACAAATCATAAAATGGGCAGAAGATATGAACAGACACTTTTCCAATGAAGACATACAAATGGCTAACAGACACATGAAAAAATGTTCAAAATCATTAGCCATCAGGGAAATTCAAATCAAAACCACACTGAGATACCACCTTACGCCAGTTAGAATGGCAAAGATAGACAAGGCAAGAAACAACAATTGTTGGAGAGGATGTGGAGAAAGGGGATCCCTCCTACATTGTTGGTGGGAATGCAAGTTGGTACAGCCACTCTGGAAAACAGTGTGGAGGTCCCTTAAAAAGTTAAAAATTGAACTACCCTATGACCCAGCCATTGCACTACTGGGTGTTTACCCCAAAGATACAGACGTAGTAAAGAGAAGGGCCATATGCACCCCAATGTTCATAGCTGCATTGTCCACAATAGCCAAATCATGGAAGGAGCCGAGATGCCCTTCAACAGATGACTGGATTAAGAAGCTGTGGTCCATATATACAATGGAATATTACTCAGCTATCAGAAA